>NC_062560.1:81255294-81442794 GCF_016906955.1 Phacochoerus africanus | reverse complement strand
AAAACATTCAAATAAAATATCATAAGGTCTGGAGATCCTGTGGCTAGACCACAAAGATACTTATCTGGTAAGGAAGAATTTCCATAAAAAAGATACAATTGTAACAGTTGCTGGATTTTCTCTTGTGACCATAGCTCAGTCCCAGCTAATGCATCACTTCTGAAATTTTACAGGTATTAAAGAACTGGAAAAAATTGCTATAGGCCAGTAGTTGTGTGTGTGTACATGCGAGTCTGTTTTTTTAGTATATGAGTGTGAGCATGTGTTTCAAATTATATGTCCATGGAAGGTCATTTTCTGTTGTTTTTCTTTTGATTAATAAATGATAGGTGAGAGAAGTTCTGGTGGTTGGAAAAATATATATATTTGAAATATGCTAGTTTAAGTTACAACTGTCTAAAACAAACTTAATTTGTATGAGGTACTGAATATCTTTCTGGAAAGCCAATATAGTTGTATTTCAGTGATACCAAATGCATTTGGTGAGATACACCAAATAATTTATTAGGGATGCATATTAAAGTCAGAAGCAACATTCTGAAATTTTATGTAACCTTTGATAACTTGTTCTAATGCTCTTTGATATTTTCATCAGTGGGCATAACAGGACTGAAAATGAAGAATCTTGTTCCGGCAGCTGAAGAATTGGGTAACAGGATGTATGATTCTATATCATGAGCCAGTGAAAGGTTCTGAACAATTTGATAAAGTTGGCAAGTTTATGTTTGCTGTTATTCTATGCTTTTTGTGGTGTTTCTTCCCTAATTCTAGTCTTCTTCCCATAGCCTTTCGATGACTTTTCCTTAGTTCCTCAGACCAGTGCTGTGTGTGTTGTTGTTTAGATTGTGCACTTCACAATGGTACTGAATGTAAAGGGGATACCAGTCATGTTGTATATATCACAGAATTGTATACTTTCTATCATTTCTGAAAGATATCACTAAAGTATCTTGGTCTAAACAAATCAGTATACTATTAAATATTTTTAAAAGATGGCAATAAACATTCCTTAGGAAAAGAGACTTTTTAGTTTTTCATTTACACAAAAATACTGTTTTGGCTAACAGCAGCCCTGGTCTACATCTTTAGCTTCCTCTAGTCTCTCTTCCCTCGATACATTACAATTTCCTAATTCTTTTACATACCTCATGGCCCTTATACAGTATACAAAAATATCACCCTTTACCAAGTAAAGTTAACTGAGTTGATTTTAGGAACTTTGGCAGGTAAATGAGAGGTGTAGTGGAGATGTATCTTATCTAGGAATAGATTATAAAGTCAGCATGCGAAGTGAAAGGGGTTTATGGTCAAAATTACTCTTGAAATGCCGTAGGAAGGCATTGTGTTGACAAATAATAAATAGAATCTTAATAAGTCCTATGTGATTGTTTCTCTGATAGTATTGATATAGATCACTATTTTCTTGTTTGCATGTGGATGAATTCATTGACTTGTTGTCAAGGACCATGGGTTACAAAATAATGTACTTTTGAACAGTTAGATTGGCATTTAGGATGTCAAGAAACATAGATCCTAAATGGCATACAAGACCACTGCCTAAAGGATGAAAAGAGTTTACTCTTGTTTTAATTCTCAATGAGTACAGTGGCAGGCAAAATTACCTGTGTACTTGTACTGTTCTCTCTCTCCCCCTCCTTCCTTCCCTTCCTCTCTTTCTCCATGTAGAGTGAAATTGGTATAAGGTTTTTAAAAAAGAAAATGCAACTTCAGGATATTTGGGGGCTGAATGGGTATTTTAATGGTCCCCAAATCATGCCATGTAGGATTTTACAAATAAGTTTGTCTATTTGGCATAGAGGGGCCAAATCAATGAATATTTGTTTGATTACTTCTAAAGTGTTTATGGTATGTAAGCAAAGATAGAATATGAAAAGGCTTTCTTAAGCCCTTAACATTTATTTGCATAGCATATCATCAGTTTCAATAATGAAATACCACTATTGTATATTCATCAAATATTTTCAAATATTTATATATGTTTAATAAATAATTATGAATTCTAAGAAGTGACACAATAGAGATCAAGTGTTATAGTAGGAAAATGAAGAACTTTGACCTGGATAGAAACACTGAGAGCATTTAGTCTTCCCCATTTTATAGTTATAATACTCTAGTCCAGAGATATTGCTTACTTGTCTAAGGCCACAATTTAAGTAAATGTCATGAATTAATCTATCTATCTGCCTATCTATCCATCCATCTATTTAGTCACAATATGCATAATATCTAGTATGGACCAGGAACAGAATGAGGCACTGGGATACAAACACAAATCAGGAACCTCGAGGGTCTTATGGCCTAGAAAGGGAGAAAAATATATAAGTAGGTCATTGTGTTTTATGCTATATTGCTATGGAAGGGATATGCAGGGAGATATAAGGGAGTACAGAAGAAGGTTACATTACTTAGCTTGGGATGGAATGGGCTGTCAGATAAATAATCCTGGAAGAAATACAAAAGGTAGAAGCCAATGAACAGATTAGAATAAACCAAGCCTTGTTGGGTTAGGAGTCATACTGTCAGTCAGACTTAAGGGTGGGAGGGTGAGACTGGAGAATAAGACAGAGGCAATGATGGGGATGTTAGTATTTCATGTTTAAAAGCTTAGGCTTCATCCTAGAGTTTATCAAGAAATTAGTCTTCTTACATTTTATGTGAAATAGCTGGAAAATAAATTGTAAAATATCTAGAAATATTTTAATTGTGTATAACTCATCATAGTCTTAAAATAAAGCTCCAATAACAGAACCAGCCTAATAAAAATTAATGGTAAAAAATCAAATGAATCTTAGTCTATATTAACAAAATTTGTCTTCTCCAATTTAGAATTTTCTTGGCTAAAAAATATATCTCAAGATTAGAGCAAGATGTGAGTTCCTTCTGTGGTGCTGTGGGTTAAGAATCCAACTGCAGCACCTCGGGTCACAGCAGAGGTATGTGTTCGATTCCTGGCATTGCGGTATAAGTCCCAGCTGGGGTTTGGATTCAATCCCTGGCCCAGAATATTCCATAAGCCATGGGAGTGGCCATAAACATTTTTTAATAATTAAAACAATAAAGATTAGAGCAAGATGTGGGTTTGAAGGCATGCCTGAATAAATGTGACACAATGCATCTCACTACAGTCCTCACAAAGAAAATGAGCTTGCATAGTTAATCTTAACAATCTATGATAAAGATACATGTTATGGAAAAACAACTATAGACAAATATTTCCTATATGATTAATAGATTATGTATATCTCAGTTTTATTTATCATGTATTGTTTATTTGACTATATCAATCAAGAAACTTCTGTGCAGGAAAGGAAACAATCAACCAAAAGAAAAGGCAATCTAGATGTCTGGTTTCTATTTTCACATGTAAAGAGCCTGGAAGTCACAAGTACATCCTAACAATAAGAAACAAGCTGAAGAGACTAAAAAGTCAACAATTCTTTTGGGATCCATGTTAAAGGAGAGGACTCAGGACAAACTACAGTCTCTGAGATTGGAGACCAGTGAACACAGGGAATCACAGTTTACCAGAGCAGAGACTCAAGGAAACCACCACAGGAGGCAGAGAAGTGTTTAAGTCTCCTAATTGATGGAAATATTCTAAGTCTTGATATGGGTGTTGATTATATGGTGTATTCACTATCAGAACTCATTTAACTGTACGTGTAAGATGTATGAATTTCATTTTACATAAATTATTCTTCAACAGAAAAAATACAAAAATACTATTTTCACAGAATTCTTAATACACAGGAAAATCAGCCAGGATGGAGTGGAGCCTTGAAGCCTCAGAGAAAAGTACAACGGCTGGACTGAGGAGGGTAAAGCAGAGAGAGAGCCACACAGACCATCTGTACCACTTCCTGGGACACCACAGTCCAAGTCACTCAGGCAGTGGCTGGACACCGAAACTTGGGCTTCAGAGGTCAGTTCCAAGGAGAAGATGAGGGTTGGCCATGTGGAAACAACCAGGGGCACTAGGGAGTAGAGCTGGGTAGCAGTACACCACAGCTGAGGAAGTGCATTAGGAGACTTTGGCCCACAGGAGAAGCAGCATGCCATAGCTGGGGAGGGTGAGAGGAGAAGGGGCAGGACTTCCATAGGAATTTCTTTCTCTATGTGCACTAAGGGCTATGGTGGGGGCTAAGGGCTGGTGTAAACTGCCACAGCCATAGACTCCTGAGGTGGGCACAGCCCACCATCGCTAAGGGGCCTGTGAACAGACCCTGCCTACAGCCCCAGTCACCTCAGGGGTTGCCACCACTGAGAGAATACAATGAACAAATAAACAAACTAATCTACAATCTTAAAGAATTAGAGAAGGAATAACAAACAAAACTTAGTCAGCAGAAATAAGGATATCATGAATATCAGGGAGAAAATAGAGATTAAAAAGAATAGAAAAAAATCAATAAAACCAAGAGCTGTTTATATGAAAGCATAAACAAAATTGACAAACCTCTGGCCAGGCTCACCAAGAAAAAAGGGAGGGAACACAAAAAAAAAAAAAATAAGAAATGGAAAAGGAAAATACCAACTGATACTGCAGAAATAGAAATTAAAAAAAATACATGAGAATACTATGAACAATTATATGCCAACAGATTTGACAACTGAGAAGAAATGGACAACTTTGTAGAAGTATAACACCCACCAAAACTAAATCAAGAAGAAATAAATTTGAACAGACTGATCACTAGAAATGAAGTTGAATATGTAATCCAAATTCTCCCTACAAACAAAAGTCCAGGACCAGATAGCTTCAAAGGTGAATTCTACCAAACATACAAGGACGAACTTATGCCCATCTTTCTTAAACTTACAAAATATTGAAGAAAGAACACTTCCGAAGACATTCTATGGTGCCACCATCACCCTAACACCAAAACCAGACAAAGAAACTACCAAAAAAGAAAACTATAGGCCAATATCTTTGATGAATATACATGCAACAATTCTCACAAAATTTTAGCCAACTGAATCCAAAACCACATAAAAAATCATACACCACGTCCAAGTAGGATTTATCCCAAGTTCACAAAGATGGTTCAACATACACAAATCAATCAATGTAATATACCACATTTAACAAAAGAGAAGTCAAAAAACACATGATCATCTCAATAGAGGCAGAAAAAGCACTGACAAAATTCAACATCCATTCATAATAAACACACTTACCAAAGTGGGGATAGAGGGAACACATCTCAACATAATAAAAGCCATTTATGACAACCCCACAGCCAATATATACTTGACATAGAAAAGCTGAAAGTCTTACCACTAAAATCTTAAACAAGACAAGGTGCCCACTCTCACTGCTTTTATTAAACATTGTATTGGAAGTCATAGCCATAGCAATTGGAGAAAGAAAGAAAGAAAGAAAGAAAGAAAGAAAGAAAGAAAGAAAGAAAGAAAGAAAGAAAGAAAGAAAGAAAGAAAGAAAGAAAGAAAGAAAGAAAGAAAAAAAAAGAAAGAAAGAAAAGAAAGAAAGAGGGAAGGAAGGAAGGAAAGAAGGAAGGAAGGAAGGAAGGAAGGAAGGAAGGAAGAAAGGGGTATACGAATTGGAAGAGAAGTGGTATAATTGTCACTATATACAGATGACTTGATACTGTATATAGAGTCTTAAAGACTCCATACAAAAACTACCAGAACTAGTTAGGGTTAGGGTTAGGGTTACTAACAAGTTCAGCAAAGTATCAGGGTACAAGACATCCAAAAAATTATATGGAACAATAAAAGACCCAGAATTGCCAAAGCAATCCTGAGGAACAAAAACTAAGCAGGGAGTTCCTGTCGTGGCGCAGTGGTTAATGAATCCGAATAGGAACCATGACGTTGAGGGTTCAATCCCTACCCTTGCTCAGTGGGTTAATGATCCGGCGTTGCTGTGAACTGTGGTGTAGGTCACAGACGCGGCTCAGATACTGCGTTGCTGTGGCTCTGGTGTAGGCTGGCAGCTACAGCTCCAATTAGACCCCTAGCCTGGCAACCTCCATATGCCGTGGGAGCAGCCCTAGAAATGGCAAAAAGACAAAAGAAAAAAAAAAACTAAGCGGGAGGCATAACTCTCCCAGATTTCTGGCAATATTACAAAGCTACAAGTAATCAAGACAGTGTAGTATTGGTACAAAAAGAGACATACAGACCAATGGAACAGATTAGAGAACCCAGAGGTAAACCCAGACACTTATGGTCAATTAATCTTCAATAAGGGAGGCAAGAGGAGTTCCCATTGTGGCACAGTGGTTAATGAATCCGACTAGGGACCATGAGGTTGTGGGTTCGATCCCTGGCCTTGCTCAGTGGGTTGAGGATCCAGCATTGCTGTGGCTCTGGCGTAGGCCAGTGGCTACAGGTCTGATTAGACCCCTAGCCTGGGAACCTCCATATACCGTGGGAGCAGCCCAAGAAATGGCAAAAAGACAAAAAAAAAGAGGCAATAATATAAAATGGGAAGAAAACAGTCTTTTCAGCAAGTGGTGCTGGGAAAACCAGACAGCTTCATGTAAATCAAATGAAACTAGAATATACCTTCACACCATGCACAAAAAAAAAAAAAAAACTTAAAATGGCTTAAAGACTTAAACATAAGACATGATATCATAAACCTCCTAGAAGAGACCATAGGCAAAACATTCTCTGACCATACAAAGGTTTTCTTAGGTCAGTCTCCCAAGGCAATAGAAATAAAAACACAAATAAACAAATGGGATCTAATTAAACTTACAAGCTTTTGCACAACAAAGTAAACCATACAAAAATGAAAATACAGCCTACAGAATGAGAGAAAATATTTGCAAATGATGCAACCAACAAGGCCTTAATCTCCAAAATATACAAGTAACTTATATAACTCAATAGCAAAAAATAAACAACCAGTCTAAAAATGGGCTGAAGACGTAAACAGACATTTCTCCAAAGAAGACATACAGATGTCCAAAAAATATATTATAACAGCAGGCACATGAAAAATGCTCAACATAAGTATTAGAGAAATGCAAATCAAAACTAAAATTAGGTATCTCCTCACACCTGTCAGAATGGGCATTAACAAATCTATGAATAACAAATGCTAGAGAAGATGAAGAGAAAAGGGAACCCTCCTATATTGTTGGTGGGAATGTAAATTGGCACGACCACTATGGAAAACAGTATGGAGGTTTCTCATAAAACTAAATATACAACTACCATATGATCCAGCAATCCCACTCCTGGGCATATGTCCAGACAAAACTACTTTAAAACAAGATATATGCACCTGTATGTTCATACCAGCACTAGTCACAATAGTCAAGACATGGAAACAACATAAACGTCCATTGACAGATGAATGGATTAAGAAGATGTGGTACATATACACAATAGAATACTACTCGGCCATAAAAATAATGAAATTATGTCATTTGTAGCAACATGGATGCAACTAGAGATTCTCACACTAAGTGAAGTCTGAAAGACAAATACCATATATAATTTATATGCAGAATCTAAAACATGGCATAAATGAACCTATCACAGAACAGAAACAGACTTATGGACATGCTTTGAATAATGAAGGATTTCACCATGGTGCTTCAACAATTATATGCTCTGCCAAGTGGCAGTGCAATGGGGGTGAGGTCACTCTATATTAATCCTAATGTTGCTTATAGGATTTTATTTTTTTCTTGGAGCTTTATGGTGACTTTACAGTCTCTCCTAGAAATAAAAGGTGAATTAGAGTTTGAAAATAATTTTTAACTATGGAAGAACTGATGCAGTTGTAGTTTAATGGTAATGATATTTCTCAGCCTCAGGGGAATTTTTTAATCTATGAATACCTTGGAAGGCCTAGGTAACCTACTTTGTGACTTCACCTTCTTTATTTTTGGATCACAAGTCCCTGCTAACCCAGTAGTAGGAATTCAATAAATACACATTAATTGGCCTAAAGATTAATAGTTGGAACATTCTGATTCTGTGATTAATATAGATTAACAGACTTATTAGTGGGCATTTTATATTTTTCTTCATAACCTTGATTAAGATGTACTATGACCAATTTTATTTGTATAGATCACAATATTTATTGCATAAACACAAAAAAACGTAATTTTGAGATCATATTGTGTTAATCCTATGTGTCCTGCTCACTTCCCAATGTCTTATCTCCTGCTCTCTAGAGAATGTTCCTGTGATCTGATTCCTGCCAATCCCCCTCTAACCCTGCCGATCCTTTGTTAAATACTTTTCCTAACTACATTCTTAACATGAATCTTACCTATCTGGTAGTTCTTATACTCAGAATCATGCTGGATAGGTGTTAGGACAATAAATAAATCTGTGTTTTGGCATTAATGACTGATAACAATGAGTTATTGTCATCCCTCCCTGGAATATTTGACTGATTTGGGAATTCCAGGCTCTGTGTCTGTGCTAATAGGGAAGGTATGTTTTCTCTAGTGCTGCTGAAATGGAACCATGTGGATAACTTGCAATATGCTGCTGCTCTGATACCATTATCATTCAGTTTGTTGTACTGTTGCAATTACCTTTTTCCAGATCTGTCACTGCTTTGGTTCAACCTCTGCTTGTCTCACAGATTTTGTGAAGCCTTGGTTTAAAATAAGTCACCTCTGATTGCAGCTAACCAGGAAACCTCTTAGTTGTTTTTCAGCTTTTTTTTTCAGATCTTGGTTTTTATGGTCTTAGAATGCTTATTTTTAAAGAATAATACAATACTATATCCCCCTGCTTTAAATTAGTTACACTTTCCTCGTTGTTAACAGATAGAATGAATAAAAAAATTAGCAACTTAATATAAAATATTCTTAATTATCCTGTGAAACACCATTTTATAATGAGAGATGCTTCTTTCTGACATCTTTTTTGTATAAGTGAAAAAGATAAGTAAAACTTAGTTTTTCACCATTGATAAATATACATGCAAAAATTCTCAACAAAAGCTTAGCCAAACAAATCCAACAACATATCAAAAAAATTATACACCATGACCAGGTTGGGTTCATCCCAGGTTCACAAGGATGGTTCAACATACGCAAATCAAACAGCATCATACAACACATTGACAAAAAAAAAGACAAAAACCATATGATCATCTCAATAGACACAGAAAAAGCATTTGACAAAGTCCAACAACCAATCATGATCAAGACCCTCGCCAAAGTGGGTATAGAGGGAACGTTCCTGAACATAATCAAAGCCATTTATGAGAAACCCACAGCAAATATAATACTCAATGGGGAAAAACTGAAAACCTTCTCACTCAAATCTGGAATAAGACAGGGATGCCCACTCTCACCACTGCTCTTCAACATAGTTTTGGAAGTCCTAGCCACAGCAATTAGACAAACAAAAGAAATAAAAGGCATCCACATAGGAAGAGAAGAGATCAAACTGTCACTCTATGCAGATGACATTATACTATACACAGAAAACCCTAAGGACTCGACCCAAAAGCTACTTGAACTGATTAATCAACTCAGCAAAGTAGCAGCATATAAGATGAACATTCAGAAGTCAGTTGCATTTCTGTATACCAGCAAAGAAATATTAGAAAAGGAATACAAAAATACGATACCTTTTAAAATTGCACCTCACAAAATCAAATACCTCAGAATACACCTGACCAAAGAGGTAAAGGACCTATATGCCGAGAACTATAAAACTTTAATCAAAGAAATCAAAGAAGATGTAAAGAAATGGAAAGATATTCCATGTTCCTGGATTGGGAAAATCAATATTGGAAAAATGGCCATACTACCCAAAGCAATCTACAGATTCAATGCAATCCCTATCAAATTACCCACCATATTTTTCACAGAACAAGAACAAACAATCCAAACATTCATATGGAACCACAAAAGACCCACAAGAATTGCCAAAGCAATCCTGAGGAACAAAAACCAAGCAGGAGGCATAACTCTCCCAGACTTCAAGAAATACTACAAAGCCACAGTCATCAAAACAGTGTGGTACTGGTATCAAAACCGACAGACAGACAAATGGAACAGAATAGAGAATCCGGAAATAAACCCTGACACCTATGGTCAATTCATCTTTGACAAGGGAGGCAAGAACATAAAATGGGAAAAAGAAAGTCTATTCAGCAAGCATTGCTGGGAAACCTGGACAGCTGCATGCAAATCCATGAAACTAGAACACACCCTCACACCAGGCACAAAAATAAACTCAAAATG
This sequence comes from Phacochoerus africanus, assembly GCF_016906955.1. Classification (NCBI taxonomy): domain Eukaryota; kingdom Metazoa; phylum Chordata; class Mammalia; order Artiodactyla; family Suidae; genus Phacochoerus; species Phacochoerus africanus. The sequence continues at coordinate 81,432,574 of NC_062560.1, read as the reverse complement.
GCTGAAAGACTTAAATATACGACAGGACACCATCAAACTCCGAGAAGAAAACATAGGCAAAACACTCTCTGACATCAACCTCATGAATATTTTTTCAGGTCAGTCTCCCAAAGCAATAGAAATTAGAGCAAAAATAAACCCATGGGACCTCATCAAACTGAAAAGCTTTTGCACAACAAAGCATACCCAAAAGAAACCAAAAAGACAACTTACAGAATGGGAGAACATAGTTTCAAATGATGCAACTGACAAGGGCTTAATCTCTAGAATATATAAACAACTTATACAACCCAACAGCAAAAAGGCCAATCAATCAATGGAAAAATGGGCAAAAGACCTGAAAAGACTGTTATCCAAAGAAGATATACAGATGGCCAACAAACACATGAGAAAATGCTCAACATCCCTGATTTTAAGAGAAATGCAAATCAAAACTACCATGAGATACCACCTCACACCAGTCAGAATGGCCATCATTAATAAATCCACAAATAACAAGTGCTGTAGGGGCTGTGGAGAAAAGGGAACCCTCCTGCACTGCTGGTGGAAATGTAAACTGGTACAGCCACTATGGAGAACCGTTTGGAGATACCTTAGAAATCTATCCATAGACCTTCCATATGACCCCTCAATCCCACTCTTGGGCATCTATCCAGACAAAACTCTACTTAAAAGAGACACATGCACCCGCATGTTCATTGCAGCACCATTCACATCAGCCAGGACATGGAAACAACCCAAATGTCCATCAACAGATGATTGGATTCGGAAGAAGTGGTATATATACACAATGGAATACTACTCAGCCTTAAAAAAGAATGCCATTTGCAGCAACATGGATGGAACTAGAGAATCTCATCCTGAGTGAAATGAGCCAGAAAGACAAAGGCAAATACCATATGATATCACCCATAACTGGAATCTAATATCCAGCACAAATGAACATCTCCACAGAAAATAAAATCATGGACTTGAAGAAAAGACTTGTGGCTGCCTGATGGGAGGGGGAGGGAGTGGGAGGGATCGGGAGCTTGGGCTTATCAGACACAACTTAGAATAGATTTACAGGGAGATCCTGCTGAATAGCATTGAGAACTTTGTCTAGATACTCATGTTGCAACACAATAAAGGGTGGGGAAAAAATGTAATTGTACTGTATACATGTAAGGATAACCTGACCCCCTTGCTGTACAGTGGGAAAATAAAATAAAATAAAAATAAATAAATAAATAAATAAAATTTTTTAGCTAAAAAAAAAAAACCTAGTTTTTCCATTTAAATGCAAACATAATTCATCCCTGCATGAAATATGTTTTTGATCTTAAAAGTTTGCAGACAATATTGGCAATTTTATAGAAACTTGTAGAATGTTAGTTAATTTTTTTCTACCCTTCTTATTTGGAAAGCATTTTGTTTCCTAAATTGTGGCAGACATTAATACACCCAACCTGTAGGGTTCGTTATAGTGAAAGATATATCTAATCAGTAATTCCCTAATGTGAATGTTTTCTGTTCCCTTAAAAGCATAATTATGTATAATCCAAGAGAGAAAGTGTACTTTTACATAACGTTTCTTATTGCTTTGATTTTTATTGTGCCATGGCTATTAGCATTAGAGGATTTATATTCAAATAATATTTATATTATTTGGGGATTCTAGCCTGGTATTATTGTTTTTTTTTATATAACTATGGTAGTTGCAAGTTGCAAAGTTTAAGCCTTCTCCTCTGGAACTGAATTTTTATTTTAGCTTAAATTTAAAATACCCTTAATCAAAACTAGTAAGGTATGTGAAGTTCTCAGACTTTGTGATGAGACATTTTATAGCCGTGACTGCCACTGCCCTCCAAATCTTCCTCTTTATCCAGAGTAATCCTAATTTTATTGACTCTCAGTATAAAATATATTATTTCCCAGAATCTTTTGCAGTTAGTTATACGTGGCTAAGTGACTAACATCTAATCAATTAGATTTAAGTACAAGTTTTGTGTTAGTATTTTGGAAAACATTAAACAAATGGAGAGAGCTCAAACTTCCCTTTGTCATTCTTAAATGCAGATATATCTAATTTAGGGCTGGTGAAAGCCCTCACTACATTCCATAGAAACATAGATCTACCACACCCTGCATAAGCTTTGTTTACTATGTCAGAGTTACAAAATGAATTCTTACCATAGCTTACTCTGCCGTGGAGTATTTTTTCAGTATTTTTCTCTTCTATTAGGCATTTTATTCCACCACAAAAATGATAGCAGATCACTTGCTATCTTTGAAACTGTAGATGCAGAATAAAATATTTGAGATCCAAGTTGCCAAAAATAGCCCCTCTTTCATATTCAATGGGGCCCCATTAGGATATGTGCATAATACCCATGGGCCTATCATTAAGAACTTTCCTAGGCAAACATTGAAATTGCCTAGGCTAGTGCCCAATATCTAGACACAAGCTCTTGGTTCCTTGGAACATCCTTCCATTGTTTTTCTTCCTTTTTCCCTTCACATCAAATTTACCTTTTCTTAGTTCAAGTCCCTCCAGTCCCTGTTAGCTAATCTAATAAACTGAATTGAGTTGAGGTTTTAATGATGAATAATGTCTTAACATGTAATTCTTCTCAGTAATATTCGCCTTTCAATAAAGGACTCAGAGTTTTAACCCAAAGGAACAAATTATACAGGAACTTTAGAAGGACTATTGGGAAAGATTTGGTCATAGAATATTAAATATGGAATAGGCCTTAGATATCTTATGAAAATGTCCTATTTCAAAACTGAGGAAACTAAGGCGAGGGAGAAAAAGTCACTTGCTTGTGGTCTAAGTACTTGTTAGTGGCAAATCAAAGACTAGATATCAGATCTATTAATTCTTAATACAAAGCTCTTCCCCCCTCACAATTGGAGAAGGAAAGCCTTTTGGCAATAATCAAATCACCATCTAGAATGGTATTAACTCTACAAGTCCACAAAAGTATTTTGCAGTCATTTCTACTATCCAATCATAGAAGGATTTATGTAACAATGATTCAAAAGTTTTAAATGCAATTTTCACTTCTAAACTTCAAATCTCAAGTTCCTTTAATACCATTTGAAATTAAAAATAAATCGAGTATCATCTATAAAAGAAAATATTTTAAATTTTAGGATATGCTTTTTCTAAGAAAACATGTCCCCTTGTTCAAGTTAATGCCATGCTTTCCCAATATACGCTACCATAAGGACATAATATGTATGAAGAAGCTAAGCATACTATTTGACTTTTTGTGTTTTTAAAACCTACGCCTGCTTATTCTATGACACGTGATTTTTCACTTTTACAGTATAATTCCTCCAAAAGTGAATGCAGGTATTTTCAGAAATAGTGTGATAAGTTTGATACGTGGTTTTTGTTGTTGTTTTGTTTGTTTTGTGGGGCTTCTTTTGCTTGTTTGTTTTTAGTTTAGTTTAGTTTTTTTTTTTTTTTTGGCAGATATTATCATTTACCTCTGATCTTTCCTGAGAACTTCCTGGAAAGTTTATAAATGAAAGTAATGAATTTCTCAGTATGTACAAGTAGGTATCCTTATTTAGTAGAAGTGCTTTGCCATTTGGCATGAATATAAATGACTACACATGACAGGAAATGGTAATTTCAGCCATAATGCATGATGTTAGTTCACCTAAATAACCATGAGTTATAACAGATATGTCATTTTACATAAAATTTCAACTTAACATCTACTTTTAGGATTTTCCTATAATTATTTCAGATGACATGTCTCATTTACAAAGCATTTTGTACCCAATACATACTGTTGTCCAATACTGGGGCACTGACGTTCCTTTGTTTCCAGAAAAACTATTGATCGTGAACATATTCTTAGTTTTAAAAGTTCAAAATCCTAAGATAGTAAATCTTGGAGAGTAAATATCACTAAATTTTTATCTGATGCTTATGGAAATAACAATGAAGAAAAATGCTGAGTATATGTAATAGTTACTGTGCCACAGTTATCCATTGCTGTGTAACTATTCCAAAATTTAGTAGCTTAAAACAAAAGATTTTTTATTATATATAAAGTTTCTGTGTTTCAAGTATTCAGATAGGGTATGGTGGGTTAAATATTATTTTTTTCCTTGGTATGACTGAGGTCATTCAGTGATTGTCATTTAGTGGCTTATCTGGTCTGGAAGGTCTAAGATGGCTTTGATCGTAGGCCTGGCACATTAGTGAAGAGAGCTGGCTCTCTTCTCTCTCAATGTAGTATCAGGGTTCCTCCACATTCTTTCCAACACTGTAGGCAGACTTCTTACATGACAACTCAGGGCTCTAAGAGTGAGTGTTGTAAGGGACAGAAATGAAGCCTATTAGTCTTTTAAAACCTGGGCATGTAAACTGACATGGAGTTAGTTTTGCTATTCTTTAATCAAAGCAATTGCAGAGCACAAGATTCAAAGGGAAAAGGGATAGACTCTTAACAATGTGAAGAGTGTCAAGGATTTATCATCTTTAATTTTCTACAGTTATCAAATGATTTTTTATGATAATGACATTCTCACAACTCGGCTACTTCTATGACAGGCTTCCTTTCCTTTAAAGGTACATTTTAGCACTGAAAAATGAATGGAAATTGCTATAAATGTAAATAATATGGCCATATACTCCTGGGTACTTTTAAGGATCTCATTTATATTTGCTTTGATTCAAAATGAAGTTACCATTTTTTTAAATCTTCAAACATGTTTTTAAAAGATGGTATTTTAATTATCATGGCCCTTTTCTGCAGTATCTCAGAATGCACTTTGGAAACATCTCTTATAATGAGAGCTATCTCAAAGTTCTATCCTCTCCCATTCGTCCTTCAATCACGAAGATGTGGTGGCACTTAAGCTTTGATCTTATTGATTCCATTATTCTTTCCTATGTAGGATAACTGATACACCCTAAGGATAACAGGAATTTCTTTATTTGGCAAGAATATGAATATAAACTGCTAAACTTGTTTTTAAAATATTGGACTCATTTGTGCGTATTTTCGATTCCCTTGATAGCAGGTATGTAAGTGCAGCAGCTGGTGCCCAGAAGGAGACCCATGGACTTAGACAACAGACTTGTGGCTGCCAGGGTGGAAGGGGGAAGAAGTGGGATGGACTGGGAATTTGGGGTTGCTAGATGCAAATTATTACGTTTAGAATGGATAAGCAATGAGGTCCTACTGTATAGCACAGGGAACTATATCCAATCTCTTGAGATAGATCATGATGGAAGATAGTATAAAAAAAGTATATGTATGTATGACTGGGTCACTATGATTTCAGAAATTGACACAGCATTGTATATCAACTATACTCAAATATAAAAATAATAGAACTTAGCCCAACCCCCCATAAAAGAAGACATACTACATATATACAACGGAATACTACTCAGTCATAAAAAAGAATGAAATGACATTTATAGCAAAATGGATACATTTAGAAATTATCATAATAAATGAAGTAAGTCATAAAGAGAAGAACAAATACCATATGATATCACTTATATATGGATTCAAAAATGTGTCAAAAATGAACATATATACAAAATAGACTTATAGTTGCCAAGGGGGTGGGGGGAAGATGTGGGATGAACAGGGAGTTTGGGATTAGTAGATGAAAACTATTACATTTGGAATGAATAAGCAATGATGTCCTACTGTATAGCACAGGGAACTATATCCAATCTCCAGGGATAGACCATAATGGAAGATAATATAAGAAAAGTTATGTATGTGTATGTGTGACTCAGCAACTTTGCTGTATAGCATAAAATGGCACAGTATTGTAAATAACTATAATTTAATAAACAATTTAAAAGTAAAATATTGGACTCATGAAAATAAAACAAAAATTAATAGGACCTAATTAAATGTAAAAAGTTTTACATAGCAAAGGAAAGTATAAAGAAACCTAAAAGACAACACACAGAGTAGAAGAAAATATTTGCAAATGTAGCAACTAACAAGGGATTAATCTCCAAAACATATAAACACCTCCTGTAGCTCAATATCAAAAAATCAAACAAACCCATCAAAAAATGGGCAGAAGATCTGAACAGACAGTTCTCAGAAGAAGACATACAGGTGGCCAAAAAACACATGAAAAGATGTTCAGCATCTTTAATTATAGAGAAATGCAAATCAAACCGGCTTTTATGTACTACCTTACACTAGCCAGAATGGCCATCATCAAAAAGTCTACAAACAATAAATGCTGGAGAGCGTGCAGATAAAAGGGAACCCTCCTACACTACTGGTGGGAATTTAAATTGGTTTAACCTCTATGGAAGACAGTATAGAGATTCCTCAAATAACTAAAAATAAAACTACCATATGATCCAGAACTCCTATTTCTGGGCATCTATCCAGAGAAAACCATAATTTAGAAATATACGTGCACACCAATGTTCACTGCAGCACTATTTACAATAGCCAAGACATGGAAGCAACCTAAGTGTCCATCAACAGAGGAATGGATAAAGATATTGTACATATATACAGTGGAATGTTAGCCATATAAGAGAATGAAATAATGCCATTGGTAGAAACACGAATAGACCTAGAGAAAATCATACTAAGTGAAGTTAGACAGGGAAAGGCAAACATCCTATGATATAATTTCTATATGGAATCTTAAAACGGATACAAATGAACTTATTTGCAGAACAGAAACAGACTCAGAGACTTTGAAAAACTTCTGGTTACCAAAGGGGACAGGTTGTGGGGAGGTATGGACTGGAGGTTTGGAATTGGTGTATGCACACTGAGGTATATGGAATGATTGGGCCAATGGGGACCTGTTGTATAGCACAGAGAACTCTACCCAATATTCTGTGATAATCTATGTGGGAAAGGAATCTGAAAGAGAATGGATTATGTACATGAATAACTGAATCACTTTCTTGTATAGCAGAAATTATCACAACCTTGTGAATCAAATATACTTCAATAAAATTTTTAAAACTGTACTCAAAGAAAACTTAATTAGGGCAGTTAAAACAGATACTATGTCTGTTTAAAATACAGATATGTTTCCTGCACTTTTCTGTCATTTAGGTCAATATATGGTCAATTGTGCAGGTAATATACAATGAAACAGATAAAAATAATTTAGACACTAGTAATCATCAATAGACTGACAGACTAAGTGAATGTTTTATATTAAAACTAGGCTTGTAGTTCAGCCTAATCTTGCCTTTAGTAAATCAAATTTGGTTTAATAGCATAGTGTATTTTTCTTTTTAAAAACTGATAGTCCTTCAGGGATTTTCTTTTCTTTTTTTAATTGTAGTTTTTGCTTTTGTTATATTTGGTAAACTGGTGCAGCCATGCAAATAGCATGGAAGTTCCTGAAAAATTAAAAATAAACTACCATATGATCCAGCAATTCCATTTATGGATATATATATATATATATATATATATATATATATATATATAGAGAGAGAGAGAGAGAGAGAGAGAGAGAGAGAGAGAGAGAATGGAATCATTATCTTGAAGAAATATTTGTACTGTCATATTTACTATTACATTGTTTATAGAAGTCAAGATATGGAAACAACCTAAGAGTTTGTAGATGTATGACAAAAAAAAATACACACACACACACACACACATATGCACCCCTACAGCAGAATATTATTCAGACCTGAAAACAAGTCAAATGCTACCATTTGGATGAAACTTGAGGGCATTATATTCGTGAAATAAGTATACAGAACAGATTGGTGGTTTCCAGAAGTGGTGAGAGGTGGGTGAAATGGATGAAGGCACAAACCTCCAGTTATAAGATAAGTTCTGGGATGTACATACAACATGGTGAGTATAGTAAACAACACTGTATTGTCTATTTGCGAGTGGCTAAGAAGGTAGATTTTGAAAGTTCTCATCAAAAGCAAAGAAATTATAACTGTGCAGTGATGAATGTTAACTAAACTTATTGTGTAATATAAAATATATATCAAATAATTATTCTGTACAGCTCTAATAGTGTTATGTGTCAAATATATATCAATAAAACTTGAAAAAAATAATTGCATGTAAAAAATTAGAGTATTTTAAATAAAAAAAAACATTGAGTCCATTTATAAAGAAAATCACACCTTCTTCACATTACACTGTTCAAAATAGGAGAGGAAACAAACTATGGAGCAGGCTTTGAGATACCAATTTGAGGTAGTTAGACACTACTACTTTTATCTTCATTTAAGATACATTGGTACATGTGATGTTTGAGGGACTTTATTCTTGTTTTGATCGTGAATTTTTTGTTACTTAATTGGTAAGAGTGGATGGAATCTGTTCTAACAAGTAACTTTTAACTAACCTATCATTTTATACCTTCCCACTCATTCCAAACACTGTCCTTTTAGTAGAACAGGTTTTCCCATCATTACTCCCCTGCTCCTAAGTGGAAATCATACTTTGCTGGAAATGCAAGGAGCTTTGCTATTTAATTAGTTCTTCAATCTTACAATGTCCAGCCATCATGCATGTTTCCTTTGGCTATGTGGCGAAAACATAATTATTTTGTCCTAATCAAGATGTAGGTGGGAAATTCGACTATGTTTTTTCCCCTTATTGCATATTTCTTCTGATTTTGTAGGTCTTTAAAAATATGATAATGTTTCATACAGAAGTACTTCTATAAAAATTCATCTCAAAATGCTTTTTGATGTAGTTACTATAGACCAGTTCATTAGAAAACCCTGCTTAATTCATGTTATGAGTAATATATACCATTTTGGCCTTCAGAATTACTCACCAAAAGGTACTGACATATTTTCTTTTTCAGGCAAAATATTTTTAGAGTAAATTAATAGGTTTTGTTGATGAAAAGATTGGAGGTAGTGGCTCTAGTGCTTTGATATTTTAATACACCTATTTTGGCAGCAGAACTTGACAGTGCAAAGTCACCATTTAAGAAGTGCTTTTATATTTTTATTTTTAATTTTTTTTACATAAGAAAATGTCTACTACAGCTTTATTTCCCCCATTTTTTAAAAGTTTGATTGAAGTATAGTTGATTTACAATGTTTCGATAATTTTTGCTGTGCAACAAAGTTACTCGGTTATACAAATATACACATCCATTCTTTTTCTGATTCTTTTCCCAAATAGATTACCACAGAAAACTGGGTAGAGAATGCTGTTTTACAAAGTGCTTTTATATCTACTGTCATATTTGACCTTACAGACACATTGCTAAGGTAGGTGTTAGTTTTCTACCAATCCTGCAAATGAAGAAACTAGGACATAGTGATGTTGAGCACATTTTCATGCACCTGTTGGCCATTTGTATGTTTTCTTTGGAAACATGTCTATTCAGATACTTTGTCCATTTTTAATGAAACTCATTTTTCCTTAAGATGGTGTCTGCCAATGATTTGGTGAGTTATATATATATATATTCGAATTTCATTCTTTGGTCAATTTTCCGCGCATAATAATTTTGAAAATATTTAGCACCATTGCAGTTGCTTCACAACCTTAACAGGTAGGTAGGGAGGAAAGATAAATAATATTTATTGAACTATTACAATATCCTGGAATTAAAATAAGTATTTTGCATTTTATCTCATTTAATCCTTAGAAAACTCTGAACATAGATTTTATCCAAAATTTATATTGAGGAAACTAAAAGTTTGATTATAGTCTTGTTCAAGACCACTTTCTTTTCTTTTTTCTTTTTTTTTTTTGGTCTTTTCTAGGGCCGCACCTGTGGTATATGGAGGTTCCCAGGCTAGGGGTCTAATCGGAGCTGTAGAAGCCAGCCTATGCCAGAGCCACAGCAATGTGGGATCTGAGCCACATCTGTGACCTATACCATAGCTCACAGCAATGCCAGATCCTTAACCCACTGAGCGAGGCCAGGGATTGAACCCATAACTTCATGATTTCTAGTCATATTTGTTAACCACTGAGCCATGACAGGAGCTCCAAGACCACATTCTAAATATGATGTACACATCTTCTATCAACTTTACACAAAGGAATCTAAATTTGTGGTAATTTATTACATAGTAATAGAAAACTGATATAACATTCTTCCTTATGTGGTCATGGTAGAGATAATAAATAAATGTCTGGTGAACTCATGGAGAAAAGGATTGGAAATAAAGCTTCAGCTGGCAAAGTGTGGAGTTCAAGTTTTAGTCTATTCTGCTTATGCAGATGTAGTGCGTGTATGGTAGTTAACTTATTCATAAAATGGAATAGAAAAAATAAAGGGCCTGCTTATAATCTAAAATAATCAGCCACATAAATATAATAGATATATTTTACTAGATTCATGAAAAATTGTCTCTACATTGTAAAACAATAAAAAAATCTGAGCTGTACTGATTATTATGAACACAGTATTCCTGAGGTGACCATATTTCAGTCATTTTCTTTTTATATTTTCTTAATTTTTAAAAAGTAGTCAAAATTCTTCCCTTATTGAAAATTTTAATCACCTTGCATCTTTTATTATCAGAAATAATTTCACTTGTCAACAAAAGGATTTGTTTCTAAAACAAACCAAATAAATTTGGTTTCAGACTTAATGACTGAAGTACTAAAGGGGCATGTGGGTTATTTTGGTAGGAAGACATTGTTAAAAGTACTTCATGAGAGTACATGTCTTTTGAGAGCATGTTTTATTTATTTTTATATGTAGTAGGTGTTAATAAATATTCACCGAATGAATAAATGATGAACAAAAAAATTCCTTCCCTTATTAACAAACCTGACAACCTTTTCCTTTCTATTACTATGGGAAAGAATCTTAGATGTAAAAGGAAAGGAAGAAAGCAAGTGTCTTGAAGATCCCACAGTGACTCATGATATTTAATAAACTTGTAATCAAGTGTCTAGCTGCCATGTTTATTTCTTTCAGAGACATTACTTTAATTTGAGCAATTTATAGTATTAACTGGACATTTTATTCCATTTGTGCATTGCATATTCAGCACAGATAGAACAGTTGCAAAAGTAATCAGTATGAAAAGTTCTTTTACATTGTTCATAACACAGAACAATGTCCATACAGTGTTCACAACTTCTCATTTATGAGACCAATTTTCTCACAGATGTAGGCACTAAGGGTAATGTATGAGATATGTTTACCACTTAGCCTTCCAACTTCCATGAAGATGTCACCCTAATTTCAAGGAAATGTTAAAGACAACTTAACTGTTCAAAGAGGGCATTTTGGCTTATAAAATCCCTTACTGAACAAGAAAGTTTCCAAGGACAGTGGTGAGCTATCAAATGTTATCTTTATATGCTAATGAGTAATTTTATTGGAAATAAATTAAATACAGAATCATGACTTCTGGCTGGGTGTCAGCTGCTCTATAAACAATCAAATAAAGTAGCCACTGGCCATATTCAAATAAAAATTTCAATAGCCATTAAGTCAGATTATGATCTTCTCAATTTCCCATGTGTAAATTTCAGCAATTTAAAATTAGTAATTTTGTGAGTTCCTGTACTGGTACAGTGGAAATGAATCCCACTAGGAACCATGAAGTTATGGGTTCAATCCCTGGCCTCGGTCAGTAGGTTAATAATCCGGCATTGCCGTGAGCTTGGGTGTAGGTTGCAGATATGGCTTGGATCTGGCATTGCTGTGGTTGTGGCGTAGGCTGGTGGCTACAGCTCCAATTAGACCCCTAGCCTGGGAACCCCCATATGCCACAGGTGCAGCTTTAAAAAAGACATAAATAAATAAAATCAGTACTTTTGGTAAATGTGCAACTTATTAATTGTATTAATTTGGAAAGACAGATTTAAAAAAATGGCTTTCAATAAATGGCTTTCAATAAATGGCTTTGGGAAAATTGGAGAGACACAAAAGAATGAAAATGAACTACTATCTTACACCATACATAAAAATCCACTCAAAGTGGATCAAAGACTTGACTGGAAGTCATAAAAATCCTAGCAAAAAATGCAGGAAAAAAAGTTACTTGACACTTTTTTATGGCCTCATCCATGGCATATGGTAGTTCCTGGCCCAGGGGTTGAACCCATACTACAGCAGAGACTCCAGCTGCAGCAGTAACAACACTGGATCCTTAATCCAATGAGCTACCAGGGAACTCCTGACATATGTTTTGATAATAATTTATTGTATTTGACTCCAAAAGCTAAGGAAACAAAAGTAAAAATAAATAAGTATAACTATATAAACCTTAAAAACTTCTATACAGGAGTTCTTTTTATGGCTCAGTGGATTAAGAATCCGACTAGTATCCTTGAGGATGTAGGTTTGATCCTGGTCTTGCCTAGTGGGCTAAGGATCCAGTACTGCTGTGAGCTGTGGTGCAGGTTGCAGGCACAGCTTGGATCCTGTGTTGCTGTGGCTGTGGTGTAGTTCAGCAGCTGCAGTTCTGATTCAATTCCTAGTCTGGGAATTTCCATATGCTGTGGGTACAGTCCTAAAAAACATGTAAACAAACAAACAAAAAAAACCCTTCTGTACAGCAAAGGAAACTATCAACAAAATGACAAGGTTACCTACAGGATGAAAGAAAATATTTGCAAATCATATCTGATAAGGAGTTGATATCCAAAATATATAAAAAACATATAGAACTCACTAGCCCAAAAACAATCAGATTAAATATGGGCAAGGAAACTGAACAGAAAGTTTTCAAAGAGATACAGACAACAAGTACCTGAATAGGTGCTCAGCATCACTAATTATCAGGGACAAGCAAGACAAAAGATAAGTGCTGACAAGGATGTGGAAGAAAAGGAACACTGGTACACTGCTGGTGGGAATCTAAATTGATTCAGCCGCTATGAAAGTTCCTCAAAACATTAAAAATAGAACCACCAGATGATCCAGCAATTCCACTTCTGGGTATATATCTGAAAAGAACATAATCACTATCTCAAGGAGATATCTGCAACTCCATGTTCATTACAGCATTATTTCAATAACCAAGACATGAAATATTTGAAGTGTTCGTTGACTAATGAATCAATTTTTAAAAACTGTTATATATACACAACAGAACATTATTATTATTATTATTATTATTATTATTATTATTATTATTATTATTATTATTTGGCCAAACCCATGGCATATGTAAGTTCCCAGGCCAGGGATCAAACCTGCACCACAGCAGCAACCTAAGCCACAACAGTGACAACACTGGATCCTTAACCCATTGTTCCACCAGGGAAGTCCGCAACAAAATATTATTTAGCCATGAAACAAAAACATTATTTAGTCTGCAACAAAATATTATTTATCCTGCTATTTGCAACAACGTGGATGAAATTTGTGGGTATTAATGCTAAGTGAAATAAGTCAGAGAAAGACAAATGTTGTATGATGTCACTTATATGTGGCATCTAAACAAAATAAAACAAAAAACAATCAACTAATCTCATAGATACAGAGAACAGATTGGTAGTTGCCAGAGGTCGAGGGTGGAGGTGAGAGGTGGGTCAAATGGGTGAAAGTGGTCAAAAGGTAAAAGTTTCCATCTCTAAAGTAAATAAGTTGTGGGGCTGTAATGTACAGCATAGTGAGTGTAGTTAACAGCACTGTATTGTATATTTAAGAGTTGCTTAGAGAGAAGATTCTTGAAAGTACTTATCACAAACAAAAAAAATATATGTGGTATTGAATGCTCTTTTTTTTTTTCCTTTTACAGCCACACCTGCAGCATATGAAAGTTCCCAGGTTGAATTGGAGGTGCAGCTGCTGGCCTACACCACAGCCACAGCAATGCAGGATCTGAGCAGAGTCGCATCTGAGCCCTACACTGCAGCTTGTGGCAACACTGGATCTAGATCTTTCACCCACTGAGCAAGGCCAGGGATTGAACCCATATCCTCATGGACACTATGTCAGATTCTTAGTCTGCTGAGCCACAACAGGAACTGCAGTAATGAATGTTAACTAAACTTATTGTGGTGTATATATATATATACTAATCATTTTGTTTCACACCTAAACATTATACAATGTTATATGTCAATTATATTTCAATTAAAAAAGTGTATCAGGGAGGAAAATATCTCTTGAGCACCTCTTTCAAGCATTCACTAATTTTCATGGTGCTAAGAATGGCATCTAATCAACAGTAATTCACTCTAAGACAAGGAGAAATCAAGGATTTATAAAGATGAAGTTTATACAATTTGGTTTGGGTCCTTGTTAAGAAAAATAAGACAAAATTACGAATATAAAGTTGCTAGGCTCCATCCTAGGATGTGTAAAGCCCCAAGAAAATGAAGAGCATTAAAGTTCACATTTTGTTAATACATTGTAAGCCCCTTCTCTAAAGGTATTAGGGATATTAAAAGAATAATTAGCATTTGGTAAATGTGTAGTTTATTAGTTTGGAAGGACAGCCTAAGAGGAAGTTGTGTCTGTTAGATGAAATATGTTTTATTATACCGTGTAAATAGACAATTGACAACCCGTGCTGAGTAAATCCCTTAGAGGATTTGAATGGAATGCAATTCATAGACTCTTGTTTCCATAAAGCATACTTATTAACTTCAAGTATTCTTGGGATATTTGATATTTTCTGTTTCAAAAAATGGTCTATATGTTCAACTCTATTCATAGGTAAAAATAAAAATGTTTCTATTAGTTTTAGTGTTTATTATCAACTATTCACACATTCCTGGCTATCATAAAACTTAAAACTGAAATTTAGAAATAGGGCATTTGGAATATTTTAAGAAAGTGGAAACTTTTAAAGATAGAATTTCCATTTTTTCCCTTTTCCCTTCCTTTTTTTGGAATTAACATATTTTATTTCATTTTTATTGATTTTCTTTGACAGAATCATTTTGACATCTTTCTAAATCTACATTCTTATTTCAGTAATTTAAAAAAATAAATAAAATACAGTTACCTAAAACATTATTCCTTTGAATCCAGAATACTTCCCTTGTCTTAAAATTTGGAACTTGAGACCTAATATAGAGGAGTGACCTCTTCATGTTTCCTGGTGTAAACAAGAGAGAGTAGGGCCCCTGGTTGAAGTCTTGGCCTTAAATTACTTGTGGAAGGGAATGTGCATTCCTGAAGCATACTAGGAAAGCACTCTACCCCAAATACATCACCTGAAGTGGGATGCCATCCTTTACAATTTTTTTTCTACTAAGCATTTTCTTCACCTGACATTCTTATTTTCACATTTAATATTCCTGGGATGATTCATACTTTAAACCATCCATATAATCAAACGTATTTGTTAGCTCTCTTTAAGAGTAGTAATCAACATTGTGAGACTATTAGACACCTGTGAAATGAGATCTTGTAGTTTGGATAAAAAATATTTAAACAGAAGTAAGGAATTCTGAAACAAGTTTTCCCTGGAATGGCTCTATATTTATTATTTCCTACATTAGAATGATTGATACAACTAACATAAGGCTTATCTCTAGACTTTAAAAAAAATTTGTTTCTATGCCTTGTTCTCCTCTAAAACTATCTTGACTCAGATCTGTTGTCCTTGATTTTCTCATATTATTTTTTCTCCAATGTTTTCATTTGGACTACTGTCCCTCATCAATATTAAGTATATATTGCAGTTACTGGGATTTATTATGTTAGGAATTCTGAGAATTTTGCATGGATTATCCTATATAATTTTCACAATAACCCTATGAGGAAGGTATTATCTTCTATTTTTGGATGATGGAACTGAAGCAGAGAGCTTCAAAACTTTCCTAGGGTCACACAAAAAACCTGCAAGTATACAGTGCCAGATTTTGAACTCATGTCTTCTAAGAACAGGGACTATGCATCTTGACAGTGCATGATATTTTCTTATATACAACACATTTTCTACATTTTAGCATAGAAATAGTTCTATGAACACATTTATGTTAGCACATTTTCTAAGCATAACTACTGTTCACTATAACAAAAACGGTTATGACAGATTTTCAGTGTGCAAAGTTGATAATTCATCTATATACATTTATTTTTATTAGGAATCTTTTTTTTCTGTATAGAAACATTTAAAACCAGCATGCCATTCCAAATTTTCATTCTTAAGTAAAAATTATATAATAATTTGGTTTAAGTGGCTGGACTCTAACCAGCTTGTAATTTATTGCACTATAATATGACATATCACATGAAAGCAGAAAAGAGAGGTATAGACTTTGGTACTTGTGGATTGGAATAATGGATCTTTTGTCTAGATTCCTTTTTAGTACATTTTGACTATGAGTAAAATGTTTATCACTAGCTTGATTCAATGACTCTCTGAGATTTTTTGGTGGAGCAAAAGACATACTGTATACTTCTTATCTAGATTAAGTGAATTAGTCTTTTTACAAGTTCAGTTTTTTATTTAAAATTTTTTATTATAGTTGATTTACAGTGTTGCATCAATTCCTGCTGTACAGCATACTGACACACACACACACACATATATATGTGTATATATATATATGTACATATACATATATATATATATATATACACACATTCCTTCTCTCATATTCCATCATGGTCTATCCCAAGAGATCGGATGTAGCTCCCTGTGCTATACAGTGAACTGCTCTTAATGGCAAATCATAAAAAGACTTTATCCATTGTTATGGTATGCACAAGACCTTTATTTTCCCTTGGGTTAGAAAATGATTTCCAGTTAGTAATAAGTTATTTCTCCCTGCTTCAATTATTATGAAGAAGTATATATGTTACCACTGAAAGAACAAGATAGGATAAATGCTTTTTAAAAGCAATGGAAAATAGGATAAGTTATGTTCATGTCTATCATTCTAAAGCAGCTTGGGGAACTATATGTAAAATAATTACCTAAGTTATGTCAGTCAATACAACTCTTGGTGAATTGGTGTTTACATCACAGATTACACTGACTGGTATACCAGATTATCCAAAGACAGACTGAGCCGCGGGACTGGAATTCTTCTTTTGTTTCCTAGAATTGGTTCCTTCAAATTAGGGTTGAGATGTACAAAAGAAGTTGTTTTCTTTTCTATGTAAAAATAGAAAACTGAACCTATAGGAATAATGGTGTCACTGAGTAGCAATCTCAATTGTCTCTTCCTGCTTACTTTCTTTTCTTTTTAAACTTTTCTCTCTCTGTCCCACTCTTAACATCCATCAAATTTACCAAGAATATTTCCAGTTTCTAAAATATCTCAAAGAAAAATATCATTGAACAAAATATATGACAAGCATTTAATAAGTTGTTGAATTAATATCTATTGTGCTGAGCTAGAATATGTTGTATTATAAATAATATATACCTTTTCCCCTCAGTTTAAGAGGGGATTTTTTTTTTGAAATTCAGGATTCAAGACACTTGGCTTTGATATCCATATTACCATTGTCGTATAACAGATGGTATGGTGAAACACATGTGGCAGAAATAAGCAAAAATGCTATTAAGGAAACAGAAAGAAGGAGAAAATTAACAGTGTTGTGGGTAATAAGTAAAGAAAATCACATCATTCAAGTTTTTTCTTTCTTTTTTTTCTTTTTTTTTTCCGTCTTTTTGCCTTTTCTAGGGCCGCTTCCCACGGCATATGGAGGTTCCCAGGCTAGGGGTCGAATCTGAGCTGTAGCCACCAGCCTACGCCAGAGCCACAGCCACGGGGGATCCGAGCCGCGTCTGCAACCTACACCACAGCTCAGGGCAATGCCGGATCATTAACCCACTGAGCAAGGGCAGGGACCGAATCCGCAACCTCATGGTTCCTAGTCGGATTCCTTAACCACTGCGCCACGACGGGAACTCCGGAAGTTCTTTTCTAACCATCATTGTCTTTATCCTCTTTAGAATCAACTTGTATGGGACAATACAACATCATTTGTCCTGTAGAGGTAAAGGCAAATGAAATATAGTGCTTTTAGTAGAACCTAGAAGCAAACTTGAAAATCAGATGATTCATGAGAGATTGATGAATCACACATTTGCCAGGTGGATTAAGGCCCTGACCTTGTGTTTTTGAGAGGGAGGTAAAACTGTCATTATGACATGAATTTTTAAAACTCTGTGTTCTACTTTTAATAACCTTCGGAAAAAATAATGAAAATTAATAAAATGTTTCAAGATCCATATGTTTTAATACACTCACAGAAAATAAAATATACAGTTATCACTACACAGATAAATAGAGAAAAAATAAACACAATTTTAAATCTAGATATCATCATCACTTCTTTCAACACAGATTTTCAGGACATAGATTTTTCAACTATACGTTACACTGCTTACCATACTCTTTGGATATTTCAAATAGATCTGACTGCTGTCAGATATTTTAGTTAAGTATTGAAGGGAGTCAGTATAGTTTGAATTTCATAGTTTTCCTTTAGATGCCTGAACTAATTCTTATAGAAAATGGGGGTCAAACATGCAGGGGTATTGCACTAATTTCTTGTGTTTGGGGGAATGTCTAATTAAGATAATAAGATCAGTTTTCTAAAGGGATAAAAGTAATGTTTATGGAGGAAGGAGATAGAGATTCGAGAATAGAAAGGAAACCCTAAACAAAACAAAAAGACAACCCACAGAATGGGAGAAAATCTTTGCAAGTGAATCGACTGACAAGGGATTAATCTCCAAAATTTATAAACACCTCCTGCAGCTCAATACCAAAAAAACAAACAACCCCATCAAGAAATGGGCGGAAGATCTAAACAGACAATTCTCCAAAGAAAACATACAGATGGCCAAAAAACACATGAACAGATGTTCAACATCACTTGTTATTAGAGAAATGCAAATCAAAACCACTATGAGGTATCACCCACCGTACACCAGCCAGAATGGCCATCATCAAAAAGTCTACAAACCATAAATGTTGGAGAGGATGTGGAGAAAAGGGAACCCTATTACATTGTTGGTGGGATTGTACGTTGGTGCAACCACTGTGGAAAAGAGTATGGAGATTCCTCAGAAAACTAAAAACAGAATTAACATTTGATTCAATAATCCCACTCCTGGGCATCTATCCAGAGAAAACCATGACTTGAAAAGATACATGTACTTCAATGTTAATTGCAGCACTATATATAATAGCCAAGGCATGGAAACAACTTAAATGTCCATTGACAGAGAATTGGATAAAGAAGATGTTGTATTCATACACAATGGAATATTACTCAGCCATTGAAATGAAAGAAATAATGGCATATGCAGCAACATGGATGGACCTAGAAGTTAGATAGTGAGACAGCAACATCAAATGCTGTCACTTACATGTGGAATCTGAAAAAAGGACATAATTAACTTCTTTTCAGAACAGATACTGACTCACAGACTTTCCAAAGGAGACAAGTTGGAGAGTGGGGGGAAGTGCTGGGAGTTTGGGATGGAAATGCTATAAAATTAGATTGTGATGATCATTGCACAACTGTAAATGTAATAAAATTCATCAAGTAATAAAAAAGAGATTAGAGAATAGATAAACACAGGCAATGAGCCTGCGAACAGCTTGGGTAATGTAGAAATTGAATGGAAGGAAGGTAGGTAGCAGCAGAAGAAATATCACCTGGCATAATTGGGACGAGTTCCTATATGAAATACATTGAGAATTTCTAATACCTAGGCCTCTAAGAAGCAGGGAGAGGCTTATTCAGGGAAGGGCTGAAGAGGATGGCCTTGTGTCCCATGATGCTTTTCAAACTTGAATTTGACAGAGATAGGCATCAGCATCCAAGAGGTTCTAATGTAGTTAGAAGGCATTGGGATTAGAAGAGGCAGACATTACCTGAATGAGTAATTTGTATATTTACAGCATGATCCCTTCAACTGATAGGGAAGACAAACAGTGCAATTTATCTTCATATCCCTTCCACAGTATATTTAAAAGAGCATTGCAAATGGTCAGGTAGACTAGGGTTTAGTTCCTATAGAATATTAGAGCACAAGTCAGGCTGAATTGAAGCAGAATCTCAGTTGTGTGGTCTGAAAATAGAGGAATCTCTTAGTACCTTTGTGCTGCAATAATAAAACAACATAGACTGAGTGACTTATAAACAGCAGAAATGTATTTCTCACTGTCCTTTTCGAATCCAAGATCAAGATTCACCCAAGTCCAATGACTCTGGGATATCCGTCTCCCTGGTTCAGAGATAAGACTTTTTTGCTTTCTCCTCACATGGTGGTAGGGAGAAGGGAGTTCTCTTGGTCCTGTTTAATAATGACACTAATCTCATTCATGAGGGCTGGGACAGGTGCTCAGTTGGCTCCGTAGAAACTGCTCCAAAGAGGTAGGGGAGAAGCCAATTTATATATGATTTTTGGCTAGGAAATATGTGCAGTCAAGTGCACATGATGGTAAAAGATTGCTGCCAATCACAAAGAACAGATATCTTAAGTTATTAATTTTAGTGCTTTTTCTATGTATGGGAAGATATAAGAGTCTAGGATCATTAAAATTCTTCTTGTGATATACTTCTAACTATCTAAGGGGGTCTGCTTGTCCAAAGCACAGAGTGCCTCATGCTGTTATCATCTTCTTTCCCTCTCAGAGTACACGGTCGGTCAGTGACTGCAGTGGGTTATCACTTAACCCTTGGACAAATGGGTGGTGAGCAATGTTCTCTGTTCTTCTTTGTTCACAGTGTGGACACAAACATTCAGATTATAGCAAAGAAGGTGTGAGTCTTTATGCCAGAGACATAACAGCCTAGGTCTATGTAGGAAGGAAAGTTCCACTATAAATTACTTCAGTTCTTCAGTTAAGTGAGAGGAATTTCTGGGCTAGTTGGTAACTGAAGAACAAAAAGTGCAATGGGGCCTCTCTTAGCTACTGTGCAGCTGTGATGCTGTATTATAAAACAAATTTCACCAAAGCCAAAACAATGTCACTTAAATTTTAATAAATGAACGAGTCTAATAGAAAAGTGATCCATCTGGAAAGCAAGCACTGTAGTCTGGAAACAAAGCAAAATCCAAATAAGTACCAGCCAAATAGTCAATATAATTAGAGGTGGCAGAATTGGATAGTGGGTGTACATATTTCCTCAGCTTACAAGCATCCAGTTTTTACTCAGTCATTGTTATGGCTAGAGATCATGGTTATAGGACACTTAAAATTGTCAGGTTTTGATTATTTTGATTTTCATCAGGCTTGCATGTTATAGGAATCAGTGGTTCAAGCTGAGAAGGACTAAACTATGTTTTTTGGAAACTGAGAACAAACTAATAAGACTTGCTTCTATTCCACTTATCATAGACTTCTCAACCCTTTGCATAAACACTCCCCAAAAACGCAGTACAAGAAAATACTTTGGTTTGAATCTCATTTCTTTTCAATTCTTATAGTATCTCATGCTTTAGAAGAATGAATCACTTCAGTAAGGGAAGAATTATGCAGAGCATTAACTTCCTTTGGGGGCTCAATTGTTAAATAAATATTATGCAGAAGAACATCATTTTCAGACATATATCACTATTGGAGTTCTTCCATAGTTCAATTAAGTAACCAAATTTGATTTGTCGAAGTCATAGCTAAGTCTGTTGTATTAACCAAGGAGATGTAGATAAAAGTAGGGTTGGATTTGGTGAATTGTTTAACTTACTCAAAGTAACTAAAGACAATATATGAATTATGTCAGCTGGATAGCAGGTAGTTTTTAGAAGTAGAAGGCAGATAACACTTGACCATAAAGTTTTACTACAAAGGAGATATCAAAAGGGAGATATATTGTCCCATTTTCTATGGGGCTATTATGCATTTCTGAATAAGATACTCCTGAGGGCACTTAACATAATTTTATTTGGGATTAAATGCAGATTTAAAAGGAAAGTTTAAATCAAACATCTAGCTTAGTACTATAATATGGTTCACAGTAAAATATTTTACCCAAGCTAGGGCTTGGTTAAAGCCATAATTTTTAATTCTACAACTGGTAAAACTGAGTGGAGTTAATTATTTTTAAAACCTTGGGAATTCAAACTTTTATCATCATCATGCAGATTGAAGTGGCTTGAGGGAACCTGAAACCAGAGTCTTCTGAGGAATACAAGATGAAGAGAATCATTTTGTTAAGTTGAAGCTTAAATTTCCAAGTAACAACTAGTACTGTGCATTTAATTGTACTCTCTCCCAATTCAAATACTCTTAGGAAGTAAGTTTCTCACTGCATATAATTATGCATGGTAAGTACACTTTGGGAACATACGTTAATTCCCTGAACCAGAACATAATTGTTTATCTTCACTAGTTGTGTTTGATTCAAGCAAATCGTTGGACACTCTCAGCTTGTTTGCATAAGAGTTATCACTCAATCGATATGCTCTCCAAAGAATTTATCAAATTACAGAGTTTGAATTGCATAATTATACAAGTGCTTTGCTTCAGCTATTTTACCATTGTCAAAAATCCATCCTCTCAGAATAATTTTGTTAAAAGAAGCCAATGCCTATAAATTATTTTCTTTGAAATATGAATGTTTTATTTCCATATTTGGTATTGGGGAGAGTAGTTCTTAATATATGTCCATGGGCCTTTTACCAACCTGGATTCTTAGAGTCTTTAATTAATAGAAATTGATAATGGCCAGACAAGGAATTCAGGCAAGGTTTTTACTGGGTCCCACAGGGAGCAAAAATAACTAAGATGTTCCTTTACTTATTCCCTGATGGAGATGGTGAGCTGGTTCCTTAAATGGGATGAGGATCGGGGCAGATTGGTAGGTAGGGCTGGAGGTGACTTAGGTGGTCTGCTCACACTGTTGGTGGTGCTGTGTGCAGGGATCATGCCGAGTACCCTGTTTGTATTCCCTAGTATCCTGATTTTGCTTCTGGTACCTCAGAAGTGGCAGTTGGGTTTTGGCCTTTTTGTATCTTGTTGGTCATAATTTGCCCCAACTGTGCATGTGTGCAGTTATTTTTGGTCCCTTATAGCTTGTGTGTGTGTGTGTGTGTGTGTGTGTGTGTGTGTGTGTGTGTATGTGTATTCTGTTGCTTGAGGAGATGTTTGTATAGGCAAGCACTGCAGTAAAGTGTCCCAGGTCCCAACCTATCTCAGACCTAAGATAATACAGGAAGCATGTACATTTGCATTTAATATATTATAAATATATGAAACTATGTATTATCAAGAGAAAAGATTCAAAATTTTCATTTGCTATTCAAAGATGTCTGTGAACCAAAAATTGCTGAGAACACCTTATTTACAGTGTGCAAATGACCAATTTTCATCTCAAGGGTTGCTTCTTAACAGAAATTTAAGTAATAGTAGTCAATGTATGAGCTTAAGAAATAAAGACTGTTTGGAGAAAATTTCATTCATTTAAAAGTTCTCAGTCAGTAACTTTGACTTAAGCATAATCCCCAAACAGGTGTCATTCTGAGAGATAAAGTGGAAAATCGGGGGCCCAGGACAGCCTTGATCTGTGCTCCCTCAATTGAAGTGCCTAGTTTACTACTTGGCATGGAAGTTTGCCATATCAGAATAGTCCTAGTTTTTGTTTTTGTTTTATTTTGCTTTTTTTTTCTTTGTCTTTTTTGCCATTTCTAGGTCCGCTTCCACGACATATGGAGGTTCCCAGGCTAGGGGTCTAATTGGAGCTGTAGGTGCCAGTCTATGCCAGAGCCACAGCAACGCGGGATCCAAGCCACGTCTGCAACCTACACCACGGCTCACGGCAATGCTGGATCGTTAACCCACTGAGCAAGGCCAGGGATCAAACCCACAACTTCATGGTTCCTAGTCGGATTCGTTAACCACTGCGCCACAACTGGAACTCCTTTTTGTTTTGCTTTTTAGGGCCACATATGTGGCATATGGAAGTTCCCAGGCTAGGGGTTGAATCAGAGCTGCAGATGCTGGCCTATGCCATGGCCACAGCAATGCAGGATCTGAGCCACGTCTGTGATCTACACTGAAGGTCACGGCAACACCAGATCCTTAACCTACTGAGCAAGGCCAGAGATTGAACCTGCATCCTCATGGATACCAGTCAGGTTTTAACCCACAAAGCCACAAAGGGAGCTCCTGAATAGTCCTAGTTTTATAGCTGATATTTGACTTCCATATGACAGCTATGGAGAGCTATCATCCAGTTGCGTTGAGATGAAGTTTACAACAATCATCTTGTCTTTCACAATAATCTACAGCTTTCTTTCAGTCAGACAGGATAGCAGCAGAATGACCCCTATTCTCGAAGGCCACTTGATATGTCCACCTCAGACAGCTTAAGGGGGTAGAATTAGGCCTTTTCTTTTCAGCATACACTTGTTTATTCACTACTTTGAACCAGAGTGTGTGAATTTGAAGCTATTTCCGGGTACTCCTTTATATCTGCATAGTAATTACAATCAGCTGAGATGCCCCTGCTTCTGTTCCTCAGATTTTAATTGGAGGTAAACTGTCTCCTGAGAGAGTTGTGCTTTCTGGAAATCCTTCCTGTTTCACACTGACAGGAAAGTGAGGCTGCATATTGCAGTCTGTTTTCTTCCAGTGAGTAGAGGCTTTCTTGATTTCTTTTGCTAGTTCACTGTTATAATGTACTTGATTTGTGTATTTTGAATTACGTCTTATAAATGACCCTTTAATATATGCTTTAAAGGAAAATAGAGACATCTTTGTGGGGTTTAATGAGTTTTTGGAAGCTATTTTTGGTGCAGCATGAAAAAATGGGAGCGATGATTTGTCTCATTTATTTTTCAAAATGAGAGGTAATGAATGAACTGGGACTAAGATATCCTTTTGCCCCATGAAGAAGGAGAAACAGAGAAAAAGGGGATAACATAATGGCTGCACTAAGGGAAAGAGTTGGGTCCTTGGGGACATGAGTTCTTTCTGCTAGCTTATGTTTATGGTTTTGTCTATATAAAATCATGAGGTTCCTTCTTAGTGCAGTGGGCAATATGTCAGCCTCATACCCCAAATCATGACAAGTCAATGGAGATAAATCATTAGTCAATATTCTGATCAGTTTGTGTATAAAGTTATGTCAAAATATCAAAATATAATATTAACTTTATCTCATATACTATTCTATTTTCTCTAAACATGCTGCTTTATCAGTAAAAATGACCAGCATCAATATGTATGATATTGAATTTATATTTTATAAATCAGAGTTATCTCATTGGTTTTCTTTGGATTGTATTTACAAATAGAAAAATATGTGCATTTATTAGAGAGGTGGTTAAAATTATTTAAGTGATTTAAATCTAGTACTTTAGTATTACCAGTTTTTCTTAGCAGCAAAAAATGAATTCTGCCTGCTATTTTGGCTGTGTGGCAATTTATTTAGTTTACTCATTTTGAAATTTTTAAATGGCTCTTTTTTTGAAGGGGGGTGGAATGTGGGGGTAG
Source organism: Phacochoerus africanus (assembly GCF_016906955.1). NCBI lineage: Eukaryota > Metazoa > Chordata > Mammalia > Artiodactyla > Suidae > Phacochoerus > Phacochoerus africanus. The sequence continues at coordinate 81,407,279 of NC_062560.1, read as the reverse complement.
TCACATAAACAGACATAAACATATTCTGACCTGCTGTGATCTATGAACATTTGGAATATACTTTGAATCTTTCATATTCTCAAAAATGACAAAATATCAGTATTTCTGAAAGTGGGACAGGTTTTAAAAACATTTTCTATATATTGAAACAGGAACAAAATGGCTAAGAATAATGTGGGAAATATATAATATATATGTATAACTTGGTCACTTTGCTGTATAGCAGAAATTCACAGAGCATTGTAAATCAACTATAATAATTTTTTAAATGGCTAAAGAAGTGATGATGTGGAAATTCCAATCTATAAATATTTTCTCATCTGTTTCTCTGATTTTCCTGGTGAGTCAGTAATAGATCCTGGTGTGTCAGTAAAAGATTTTAACAAATCTTTTCCATTTGTTAAAATTCCAATGAAGAGTAAAGAAAGAGATTTTGTCTTTGTCTGGTTTACTTCACTCAGTATGAGAATCTCTAGGTCCATCCATGTTGCCACAAATGGCATTATTTCATTCTTTTTTATGGCTGAGTAATATTCCATTGTATATATGTACCACTTCTGCATTCCTCTGTTGATGAAAACTTAGGTTGCTTCTATGTCTTGGCTATTATAAATAGTGTTTCAATAAACATTGGGGGAGCTTGGATCTTTTTTAATTATGTTTTTTCCTGATATATGCTCAGGAGTGGGATTGCCCAATCATAGTTTTTTGAGGAACCTCCATGCTGTTATCCACAGTTGCTGCACAAATTTACATTCTGTTTTCTGAGGGTTCTGTTTTCTCTATACCATCTCCAGCATTTATTCTTTGTAGACTTTTAATGATGGCCATTCCAACCAGTGTGAGGTGATATCAAAACATTGCAGTTTTGATTTTATACCATATCATGTGATAATCACTTATACATGGATTTAAAATAAATAATGACACAAATGAACTCATTTGCAAAGTAGAAACAGACTCATAGACTTTGAAAACAAACTTATGGTTATGAAAGAGTAATGGTGGGGAGGGATGGATTAGGGGTTTGGGACTGGTAAATGCACACTTTTGCATATGGAATGGATAATCAATGGGGACCTGTTTATAGCACAGATAACTCTACCCAGTGTTCTATGATAACCTATGTGGTAATGGTTATGAATAAATGTATGGCTGAATCAGTTTGCTGTGAAGCAGAAAATAACAGAACATTGTAAATCAGTTATTCTTCAATCAAATTTTAAAAAAAAGATTAAAGAGAGAGCCAAGATTTGAAGCAAAATAATGACAAAATAAAACAAAGAAAAAAATTGTTTAGAAAAGACCAAAATTAACAAAAACATGAATCTAACTAGAAATAAGCCACAAAGTAACTTAGAAAAGAAAGTACATGGGAATTCCTATTGTGGCTCAGTGGGTTAAGAACCTGACTAGTATCCATGAGGAGGTGGGTTCAATCCCTGGCCTTGTTCAGTGGGTTAAGAATCTGGAGTTGCTGTGAGCTATAGTGTAGGTCACAAACTTGGCTTGGATCTGGTTGTTGCTGTGGCTGTGGTGTAGGCCGGCAGCTGTAGCTCTGATTCAACTCCTAGCCTGGAAACTTTCATCTGCTGCAAGTGTGGCCCTTAAAAAAAAAGTACACAGAAAAAAGGGAAGCCACCATCAGGTACCCATGGAAAGGCTTCCTACTTTGTACTTATCCTCTATCTCTGACAAAGTCAACCCATTGCTTTCAAATGTGTGCCAATCTTTTTTTATTTTTGCTTCCTTTAACAGTAAATGTGTAATGAAGCAAATTATTTCTAACAATTGCATAAATAATATACTGAAGTAATTAATCCCATTGAAGCTATTTTTGACCAAGTTAGGTTAAAGACAGTTTTCTGTTAATGGCTAAAGTCCAGAAGAAATAAGTAATGAGGGAAGACATTTATTTTTCAATCATAAATTAGCATATGGATCTGAAAAATAATTCAATATTCCTGCAAATGGCAGTGGAGGGGGCAGGTAGTTCAAGCACATGAAAAGAAAGTGAAGATTGGGCAACTATAAAGACACTGGCACCATTAATCTTTAATCCTAAATTTGATTTTCATATTAATTAAAGTTGTAAAATTTAGGTTTTATGTGTTTGCAATTACAGCCCTGGAAATTCATGTTTGAGGGGGTCAACATTGGTGTATGAATGTAGTTGTATTTTCTGTTGACATAATAGATTTTTATTCTTATGTGATTAAGTGTATGTAAAATCATTTCTATGTATTTCCCTGATAATAATTGTAACTCATATAAAAGTTCTCTTTATTTAATAGCTAAGTGCTTTCTCTCCTAGAATGTAACACATTTATAAAGCATTGTATAAGTTAGCATTTTAACTAAACTCATCATATAAAAATACCAAAAAAGTAGTTAACACAGATTACTATAATTCTACCTTTTCCATATGAGTGAGTGTATATTTGTGTGTATGTGTGTGTGTGTGTGTGTGTGTGTGTGATTATAGGAATGTGCCTCCCTTTTGGAACTGTTGTGGATGATGTAATCTATCAGGTCCAAATGGGAACCTAGGAACACCAATGATTTATGTCTTGGGCAAATACATCAATGTGCAACATCCTATAAATTATATTGCATGTTGTAAAAAGCCATAAATTGTCAATCTTCTTGTGAGTTATAACCATTAAATACCTTTGTACCTAACTGCAAGTGAGAGTTTCTACAGTTCTATTACATATACTCCTGTTAATAATTTCATTATCTGCTGAATGAAGAACTGCTAATGAAGTGGCTAACCAGGTAGCACAATTGTCTTAAAGCTGCAAAGTCAGAGGTTAAACTACTTTCTAGTGAAAATATGATAAACTGTCAATCAACAACTCTATCAGTGGACATTTCTGAGTAACAATTATACCAAGTTGCCTTATCCATTTATCTTATTTATATTTGTATAATACAAATCAATGAAAATTCATCTAAATACAGAATGCTAACTTACAATCAGTGAGACTGAATCTTGGAGGAAAAGCTTGTAGTATTTCTTTAGGTAATTATGTTCAAAATCAGTACATGATTTTCAAACACATAAATGTTCTCTTTCTTGATTTAGCCTTTGAACTATGATAGAAAACCTCTACTTGAAAGCTTTTCAAACACTTTCCAAGTCTTCATATTGGTATGACAGAATCTAATACAAAAATCAGCCAGATTTTCAGATCCAAGCCATAAATGGTCAATGGCTTTTCAAAGATTTAGCTGGTTACATTTGCATTGAATAGTATCCTAGAAAATGAAAAAACAAAAACAGAAACAAAACCAAAAAAAAAAAACAAACCTATCATGCACATCTTACCCTAAGATTCTCCAGAAAACTAGGTTCTATTATTTAAGACTCACACTTAACTTGAAGCTTTACCTTAAGCATATTTTTTTTTTCCTTTTAAATCTGTTATCAACTTTCTATGCTTCTGGCAATCAAATGTCACCAATATGGAAATTATAACAAGCAAAATTAAATTCAAATGAGTCACAGAATTTCTTTTATAGTTGTCTTTATATTCTCTGCATAATATCACTCTTTCCCCTGAAGAGGGGTTCAGCATTGTTAGATTTATTAAGGATTTGAAAGCTTTCTTGGTATTGCCACACGTTTTATTTTATGCCTTACTTTGGAGATGATCTTCTCTTGACTTCTCAAATGTAGTGTTTTAGAGTTACTTCTCCAAATATCTTGTTACTCTCTTTATCTTAAGCATGATAAAATGATGATCATGATAAAAATTAATGTTAATATCTTTCTAGCCATTTTTGTCGCATTATAACCTTATATCGTTTTTAAAATGACATCTCTATTTATGACTAAAGTTTGCCATCTAGTGGAAATGCTGTAGCAAATAGTAGAAAACAGTTTTAGAAAACCTAAATTTAAAAGATATATCTAGTTTCACTGGTTTAATTGGATTATGAGTCAATCTCAACAGCATTTCAATAATTGAATCAACTATCAAACTTAGCCACACTGGCTAATGTGTGGCTACTTTCAGCCTGAATGAATTAATTAAATATTTTTAAATACATTTGAAAACAATGAAATTATTTTAATTTGAAAACAATGCATTTCAAATGTGAAAGTGATTTTTTTCTTGTCTATAATATGAATTTAGTCAGCATTCAAGGTGATTGCTCACAGGAAGGCCCTTTCTCACTGCCCTCTTCAACCGTTTTAATGAGTGTATGCAAGACACAATTTCTGTGTATATGCATTTACACAGTAAAAATTAACCAATTGAGGAGAAATAAAATGAGATTATAGTTCTTCATAGTATACCCTAAAGGTTAAGACATTTCTTTCTAAAAAATTGTGGTTTATATTCTGTCATATCAAAGGATGATTTTTCTTCAGATCAACTGATTAAATGTAATAAGTTCATTAGTAAAGGCTATTTTGTCTGATTTCTAGGGCTTTAATTCCTATTCTGCTTTAGTACTTTGAATAACAAGCCTGCAATTCTCATCTCTGGGGACTATTTAAGAGGTGTCCTTAGTGATGGTGAGTTTTACAGTACCTTCTGGGGTCTATGGACTGATTGAGTAAGTAAAATCAGGTAGATGACAGGAGGTTGGAAAGTGGCTGTAATAATGACCTGAGCACAGTGGCATTGAGGAAAAGAGATAAACTGACAGGCAATTCTATGGAGGTCTCAAGAAAATGTGGCAAAGGACAAGAATAACATATAGTGAAAACTAGCTACTTATTTGATAGCAAAAGCAAAGATATTGTATGTCCACATTTTATTTATTTGCATACTAGGTGGTGGAGGTGGGTTGAATAAGACACTTGTCTTTATCTACAATGCAGATATTAATGGAACCATTTGTGATAGAAAGATCAGAGTACTTTAAAAAACGACTTTAATTTTTTAGAGCAATTTAAGTTTCAAAAGTACTTGAGGAGAAGGTACAGAGTTCCCATACTCCACCTTCCCCCACACATTATAGCCACTTCTATTAGCAACATCTCTCACCAGAGTGGTACATTTGTTACAACTGATGAGTCTACATTAACATATCATAACCACACAAAGCCACACACATAGTTTACATTACAATTTGCTTGGTGTGGTTCATTCTATGGGTTTGGACAAATGTATAATGTCATGTTTTCATCTTTATGACAATATACAGAGCACTAACTGTCCTAAAAATCCTCTGTGCTCTGCCTGTGCATCGTCCCACCCCTGACCCTGGAAACCACTATCTTACTTTCTCCATAGTTTTGCCTTTTTCAGAATGTCCTGTGGTTAGAATCAGACAGTTATGTAGCCTTTTCATATTGGCTTCTTTCACTTAGTAGTATGTACTTATGGTTACTTCATGTCTTTTTATGATTTGAAAGCTGTTTAGAATTAAATAATATTTCATTGTCTATATGTTCCACAGTTTATCCATTCACCTCCTGAAGGACATCTTGGGTGATTCCAAGTATTGGAAATTATGAATAAAGCTGGTATAAACATCCATGTGCAGGTTTTTGTGTGGACATAAATTTTCAGTTCCTTTAGGTAAATACTAAAGAGTATGATGACTGGATTTTATGGTAAGATTATGTTCAGTTTTGTAAGAAACCACCAAACTATCTTCCAAAGTGAATGTACAACATGCATTCCTACCACCTATTCCTGTTGCTCCACGTCTTTGCCAGCATTTGGTGTTCTAGCATTCAGATTTTGGGCATTCTGAAAAGTGTATAGCGGTCTGTCATTGTTTATTGTGTGTATCCTTGATGACATATGATGTGGAGAATTGTTCATATGATTGTTTTCGATCTCTATATCTTTTTTGGTGAGGTGTATATTAAGGTCTTAGCCCCAATTTTAAATTGGGAATTTTTTCTTATTATTGAATATTAAGAGCCTTTTTATATTTTGGATAACAGCCCTTTATGCAATGCATCTTTTGTAAACCATTTCTCCCAGTTTGGGTCTTCTCTTCTAATTATCTATATATTGTTTATTGTTTTTTGGGGTTTTTTGGCAGAGAAGAAGTTTTAACTTTTAATGAACTCCAAATCATTATTTTTTCATGGATTGTGTCTTTGGCATTATATCTAAAAAGTCATCACCATACCCAAGGTCACCTAGGTTTTCTCCTATATTATTTTCTAGAGTTTTATACTTTTGACTTTACCTTTCAGTCTATGATTCATTTTGAGTTATCAATTGTGAAAGGACTTTAGAATCTGTATTTAGATTCATTCTTTTGCATGAGGATGTCCAGTTCTTCCATCACCAATTGTTGAAAAGACTGTCTTGGCTCCATTGTATTGCCTTTGGTCAAAGGTCAGTTGACTATATTTATGTGGGTTTACTTCTTGGCTATCTATTTCATTCCATTGATCTACTTTATTCTACATAAATAACACACTATGTTGACTACTGTATGTGTACAGTGAATTCAAGTAGGGTCAGTTCTTCAACTGTTTTCTTCTCCTTCAGTATTGTGTTAGACATTTTGTGTCTTTTGCCTATTCATATACATTTTATAATCAGTTTGTCAATAGCCACAAAATAATTCCCTGGGATTTCAATTCAGACTGCATTGAATCTATAGATCAAGTTGGGAAGAACTGACATCTTGACATTATTGAGTATTGGAATACTCTCCATTTATTTAGGTACATGGAATACTCTCCATTTATTTAGTTTTTTTTTGGATGCCATTCATCTGAGTTTGGTAGTGTTCCTCATATATGTACATTTTTTAAAAGATTTATACCTAAGTATTTCATTCGAGGGGTACTAATGTAAGTGAATGTTATTACATTTTTAATTTCAAAGTCTACTAGTTCATTAGCAATATATAAGAAAGTGATTGACTTTTATATATAAACATTCTATTCTGCCACCTTTAGTCACTTATTAGTTCCAGGAGATTTTTCTTTTTTTGTTGCTTCTTCAGATTTTCTAATAGACAATAATGTTGCCAGTGAACACAAATAGTTTTATATCTTCCTTTCCAATACATACATTTTAAATTTATTTTTCTCTCCTTATTGTATTAGCTAGGACTTCCGGTAAAATTTTGAAAAGGAGTGATGAAAGCAGACGTGTTTACTTCATCCCTGATCTTAGTGGGAAAGATTCTAGTCTCATCACACATTATAATGTTAGCCATAGGTTTTTTGTAGATATTCTTTATCAAGTTGAGCAAATTTCTCTTCTATTTCTAAAATACTGAGAGTTTTTATCATGAAATGGGTGTTGGGTTTCAACAGAAGCTTTTTCTGAATCTATTGATATGATTATGTGATCCTGTTGATTTGATGGATTACATATTGATTTTCAAATGTTGAACTGGACTTTCATACTGGAATAAATCACAATTAGCTGTGGTGTATAATCTTATTATATGTTGGTTATAAATCTTATTATTATTGATTCAATTTCTTTAACAGATATAGGCCTATTCAAATAGTTTATTTTGTCATATGTGAGTTTTGGCAAATTGTGTCTTTCAAGGAATTGGTTGATTTCCTCTAGGTTATCAAATTTGTGGGAATAGAGTTGTCACATAATTCCTTTATTATCCTTTAAATGTACATAAAAATGCCCTCCTTCATTTCTGATATTAGTAATTTGTGTCCTCCCTATTTTTTTCCTTATTAGCCTCAAAAGAGACTTAAAAATTTTATTGATCTTCTCATATAACCAGATTCTGGTTTCACTAATTTCTGTATTGAATTCCTATTTTGATTTCATTGATTTCTAATTTAATTCTTATTTCTTTTCTTCTGCTTACTTTGGATTTAATTTGCCTTCTTTTTCTAATTTCCTAAAATGGAAAATAGATTATTAATTTTAGATATTTCTTCTTTTATAATGTATGTATTAAATGCTATAACATTTCTAGTAAATACTGCTTTACCACATAGCACACATTTGATAAATTGTTTTAATTTTCATTCATTTAATTTTTTTTTAAATTTTTTCTTGAGACATCTTTTCCCCATGCACTATTTAGAAGCATGTTATTTAATATCTATATGTACTTGGGGATTTTATAGTTATCTCTCTGTTATTGATTTCTGGCTTAATTCCATTGTGGTCTGAGCACAGACCTTGTAAGATTTCTATTCTTTTAATTTTTAAAAAAATTGTTTTATGATCTGAAATGTGGTCTACCTTGGTGAACATTATATGTGAAATTGAAAAGAATGTGTATTCTGTACTTGTTAGATGAGGTAGTATATAAGTACTACCTCATATTGTATTGATTGTATACAGTTGATTGATGCTGTTGCTGAGTTCAAATGTGCCCCTACTGACTTTCTCCTACTTGATCTGTCCATTTCTAATAGAGAAGTGTTACTATCTCCAGCTACAATCATGGAGTCATATATTTATCTTTGAAATTATATTTTGCCTAATGTAGTTCGACACAAAGTATATATATATTTGCCTATTCTAGGGCTGCTCCCGTGGCATATGGAGGTTCCCAGGCTAAGGGTCCAATCAGAGCCGTAACCACCTGCCTACACCACAGCCACAGCAATGACAGATCGGAGCTACGTCTGCAACCTACACCACAGCTCATGGCAATGCTGGATCCTCAACCCACTGAGCAAGGCCAGGGATCGAACCTGCAATCTCATGGTTCCTAGTCAGATTCATTAACCACTGCACCACCACAGGAACTCCGAGTACACATATATTAAAGATTGTTAGATCTTTCTGTAGAACTGACACCTTTATTATTATGCAATGCCTTTATTTTTCATTGATAATTTTCCTTGCTTTGATGTTGGCTCTATCTGAAATTAATATACCTACTCCCGCTTTATTTTGATAAGAGTTACCATAGTATATTTTCTCTATCTGCATTGATCTATATGTGTCTTTATATTTACAGTGGGTTTACTGTAGACAACTTATAGTTGGGTCTTGCTTTTTGATCGACTTTGATAATTGCTATTTTTTTTTGGTCTTTTTAGGGCTGCACCATGGCATACAACCTGCACCAAAACTCACAGCAATGCCAGGTCCTTAACCCACCAGTGATGCCAGGGATCAAACCTGCATCCTCACGGATACTAGTTAGATTTGTTTCTGCTGAGCCATGACGGGAACTCCTGATAATTGCTCTTATTACATTTAGACCATTAATGTTTAAAAGTAATCATTGATATTGTTGGGTTAATATCTGTGATATTTAAATTTTATTTTATTTTTTTCAAACTGTAATTATTTTTATTTTTTCCATTATAGTTGGTTTAGTGTTCTGTCAATTTCTACTGTATAGCAAAATGACCCAGTCACACATACATGTACATTCTTTTTCTCACATTATGCTCCATCATAAGTGACTATATTTAGTCCCTTATGCTATACAGCAGGATCTCATTGCTTATCCACACCAAATGCAATAGTTTGCATCTATTACCCTCAAACTCCCAGTCCATCCCACTCCTTCCCCATCTCACTTGGCAACCACAAGCCTGTTCTCCAAGTCCATGAGTTCCTTTTCTATGGAAAAGTTCATTTGTGCTATATATTAAATGCCAGATATAAGTGATATCATATGGTATTTGTCTTTGTCTTTCTGACTTACTTAGTATGAGAGTCTCTGCTTCCATCCACGTTGCTGCAAATGGCATTATTTTGTTCTTTTTTATGCCTGAATAGTATTACATTGCATATATGTACCACATCTTCATAATCCATTCCTCCATCAATGGATATTTAGGTTGTTTCCCTATCTTGGCTATTGTGAATAGTGTTGCTATGAACATAAGGGTGCATGTATCCTTTTCAAGGAAAGTTTTGTCTGGATATATGTCCAGGATTGAGAACATTCAATCATATGGTAGTTCTATATTTATTTTTCTGAGGTACCTCCATAGTAATTGTACCAATTTACCTTCCCATCAACAGAATAGGAGGATACACTTTTCTCTACACCCCATCCAGAATTTGTTATTTGTGGACTTGTTAATGGTGGTCGTTCTGACTGGTGTGAGGTGGTACTTCATAGTAGATTTGATTTGCAATTCTCTAGTAATCAGTGATGTTGAGCATTTTTTCATGCACCTCTTCACCACCTTTATGTGTTCTTTGGAGAAATGTGTATTCAGGTCTTTTGCAAGTTTTTCAGTTGGGTTTATGGATTTTTTGATGTTGAGTTGTATAAGTTATTTACATATTTTAGAGATTAAGCTCTTGTCAGTTGGCATCATTTGAAACTGTTTTCCACCATTCAGTAGGTTGTCTTTTGGTTTTTTTTTTTATGGTTTCCTTTGCTGTGCAAAAGCTTGTCAGTTTGATGAGGTCCCATTGGTTTGTTTTTACTCTTATTTCTGTTGCTTTGGGAGATTGACCTGAAAATATGTTCATAAGGTTGATGTAAGAGAATGTTTTGCCTATGTTCTCTTCCAGGAGTTTGATGGTGTCTTGGCTTGTATTTAAGTCTTTCAGGCATTTTGAGTTTATTTTGGTGCATGGTGTGAGGGTGTGTTCTAGTTTAATGGATTTGCATGTAGCTGTCCAGGTTTCCCAATAATGCTTGATGAAAAGACTGTCTTTTTCCCATTTTATGGTCTTGCCTCCCTTGTCAAAGATTAATTGACCATAGGTGTCTGGATTTATTTCTGGGTTCTCTATTCTGTTCCATTGGTCGGTCTGTCTGTTTTGGTACCAGTACCACACTGTCCTGATGACTGTGGCTTTGCAACATTGCCTGAAGTCTGGGAGAGTTATGCCTCCTGCTTGGGTTTTGTTCCTCAGAATTGTTTTGGCATTCTGGGTCTTTTGTGGTTCCATATGAATGTTTGGATTGTTTATTCTAGTTCTGTGAAAAATGTCATGGGTAATTTGATAGGGATTGCACTGAATCTGTAGATCACTTTGGGTAGTGTGGCCATTTTTACAATATTAATTTTTCCAACCCAGGAGCATGGAATATCTTTCCATTTCTTTACGTCCTCTTTAATTTCCTTGATTAATGTTTTATCTTTTTTTTTTTTTGACTTTTTGCTATTTCTTTGGGCCACTCCCACGGCATATGGAGGTTCCCAGGCTAGGGGTCGAATCGGAGCTGTAGCCCCCGGCCTACACCAGAGCCACAGCAACGCAGGATCCAAGCTGAGTCTGCGACCTACACCACAGCTCACGGCAATGCCGGATCGTTAACCCACTGAGCAAGGGCAGGGACCAAACCCACAACCTCATGGTTCCTAGTCGGATTCGCTAACCACTGCGCCACGACGGGAACTCCGATTAATGTTTTATAGTTCTCCACATATAAGTCTTTCACCACCTTGGTCAGGTTTATTTCTAGGTATTCAATTTTGGGGGGTATAATTTTAAAAGGTGTTATATTTTTATATTCCTTTTCTAATATTTCATTGTTAGTAATCAGAAATGCAACCTATTTCTGAATGTTAATCTTATAGCCTGCTACTTTGCTGAATTTGTGGATCAGTTCAAGTAGTTTTTGGGTTGAGTCCTTAGGGTTTTCTATGTATGTAGTATCATGTCATCTGCATACAGTGACAGTTTGACCTCTTCTCTTCCTATTTGGATGCCTTTTAGTTGTATTGTTTGTCTGATTGCTGTGGATAGGACTTCCAGTACTATGTTGAAAAACAGTGGCGAGAGTGGGCATTCTTGTCTTGTTCCAGATTTTAGTGGGAAGGCTTTCAGCTTTTCTGCATTGAGTATTATATTTGCTGTGGGTTTGTCATAAGCGTCTTTCATTATATTAAGGTATGCTTCCTCTATACCCACTTTGGAAAGAGTTTTGGTTATGAATGCATGTTGGTCTTTGTCAAATGCTTTTTCTGCCTCTATTGAGATGATCATGTGGTTTTTGACTTTTCTTTTATTAATGTGGTGAATGACATTGATTGATTTTCTTATGTTGAACCATCCTTGTGAACCTGGGATGAATCCCACCTGGTCATAGTGTATGATCTTTTTTATACGTTGTTGGATTTGGTTGGCTAAATTTTTGTCTAGAATTTTGCATTTATATTCATCACATATATTGGCCTATAATTTTCTTTTTTTGGTATATTTTTGCCTGTTTTAGGTATTAGGATTCCTCTGGGAGTGTTCCTTCCTCAAACCTTGGAATAGTTTAAGAAGGATGGGTATTAGTTCTTCTTTGTATGTTTGGTAGTATTCACCTGTGAAGCCATCTGGTCCTTGACTTTTGTTTGTAGGGTGTTTTTTTAATTACATATTGTTTCATTTATGGATGTCAGTCTATCCAGTTGATCTGTTTCATCTTGATTCAGTTTTGGCAGGCTGTAAGTCTCAGAAAGTTGTCCATTTTTTCTATGTTGTCAAATTTGTTGGCATATAATTGTTCATGTTATTCTCTTAGGGAGTTTTGTATTTCTGCAGAGTCCATTGAGATTTATCCTTTTTCAATTATTATTTTCTTTATTTGGGTTTTTTTCTCTACTCTTCTTGATGAGTCTGGCAAGAGGTTTGTGAATTTTGTTTACCTTTTCAACGAACCAGCTCTGCTTTGATTGATTTTTTTCTATTGTTTTTGAATCTCTGTTTTATTGATTTCCTCTCTGATTTTATGATTTCCTTCCTTCTACTGAATTTAGGTTTTGTTTGTTTTTCTTTTTCTAATTATTATAAGTGGTGGGTTAATTTGTCAATTTCAGATTTTTCTTCTTTTTTGAGGAAGGTCTGTATTCCTATGAGTTTTCCTCTAAGCACTACTTTTGAGGCATCCCATAGATTTTGAATAGTTGTCTTCAGTATCATTTGTCTCAAGGTGTTTTTTCATTTCCTTCTTGATTTCCTCTTTGACCTACTGGCTTTTTTGTAACATGTCGTTTAGTCTCCATGTAGTCAGCTTTTTCTCTTTTCTTTTCCTGTGGTTGATTTCTAGTTTCATGCCCTTGTGGTCAGAGAAGATACTTAAAATAATTTCTATACTCAAATTTGTTGAGGTTAGTTTTGTGCCACAGTATGTGGTCAGTCTTTGAGAATGTTCCATGTTGACTTAGAAAGAATGTATATTTTGATTTTTTGAATGTAATGTCCTGAAAATGTCAATGAAGTCTATCTTTTCTCTTGTGTCATTTAGGATCTCTGTTGCCTTATTGATTTTCTGTCTAGAGGATCTAGACACCCATTGATGTGAATGGGTGTTAAAGTCTCCTACTCTTATTGTATTCCTATCAATTTCTCCTTTTATGTCTGTTAGTATTTGTCATATGTATCCTGGTACTCCTATATTAGGGGCATAGATATTGGCAATTGTAATATCCTCTTCTTCAATTGATCCTTTTATCATCAGTGTCCATCTTCGTCTGTCTTAATGGTCTTCATTTTTTTTTTGTCTTTTGTTGTTGTTGTTATTGTTGTTGTTGTTGTTGTTGTTGCTATTTCTTGGGCCACTCCAGCGGCATATGGAGGTTCCCAGGCTAGGGGTTGAATCAGAGCTGTAGCCACCGGCCTACGCCAGAGCCACAGCAACGCGGGATCCGAGCCGCGTCTGCAACCTACAGCACAGCTCACGGCAACGCCGGATCGTTAACCCACTGAGCAAGGGCAGGGACCAAACCCGCAACCCCACGGTTCCTAGTCGGATTCGTTAACCACTGCGCCACGACGGGAACTCCTGGTCTTCATTTTAAACTTTATTTTGTCTGATGTGAGTATTGAAACTCCTGCTTTGCTCTCCTTTCCATTCACATGAAATATCTTTGCCCATCCCCTCACTTTCAGTCTATATGTGTCCTTTGCCCTAACGTGTCTCTTGTAGACAGCAGATTGTAGGCTCTTGCCTTTTTTATCCATTCTTCCATTCTGTGTTTTTTAATTGGAGCATTTAGTTCATTGACATTTAAGGTAATTATTGATAAATATTTATTTATTGCTATTTTAAACCTTGTTTTCCAGTTGATTCTATGTTTTTTCTTTGTTCCTTTCTTTTTCTAGTTGGGTGATTTCCTGTTATTTTATGATCATGTACTTTTCTTTTTAGTTTTCATGAATGTAATGTGTGGTTTTGATTTGCAGTTGCCCTGTTTTTCAAGTATTTTAACCCCTTCCTATATCTGTTTGCTTCAGCCTGATAGTCATATAGGCTCAAACACATTCTAAAAAAAAGAGTCTAGATTTTCTTAATTTCCTTCCCCATGTTGTATGATTTCAAAGTCCTTTTTTAACATCTTCATGTTTGTCCTTTTGCTGTTCCTTGTGTTTATAATCACTTTTACAGTAGTTTTTTTTTCTTTTTGATCTGTATACTGGCTTTTTTAAGTGATTGCTTTCCAATTGCAATTTCCTTCATCCTATTTCTTCTTACTTCTTTTTTATTGGAGAAACCCTTTCAGTATTTCTTTTAGAGTGGGTTTAGTATTGCTATACTCTTAGCTTTTGATCATTGGAGAAATTCTTTATTTTCTCTTCTATTTTAAATGATATTCTTGCTGGGTAGATTGTTCTGGATCACATAATTTTCCATTTTAGTACTTTTAATATACCTTGCCACTCTCTTCTGTCCTGTAGTTGCTATTTCTATGCGAGAACATCACCTTGTATTTTGTGGGGGGTTACTACTCATTCTTGGCATGGGAGTTTGGATATTTGCTCTCTTTATTTGTTGTGAGTAGGCTGTTATCCCACTGAGTGTGTTTCCCAGGGAGAAGGAGGCAATGGGGAAGGGTAGTAGTCAGTGCCTAGAGGCTGGGATCTTGACAGAAGCAAGGACCTGCAGGAAGGTAGCACAGGCTACTCCTCATTTCAGGGACTTGGGAAGTGGTTATGAGCCTCAGGCAGATTTAGACAGTGCCCAGAGCATTTGGCAGTGGAAGTGGCAGTGTGTGTGTGAATTACCAGGGAAATGAGAGCAACAATGGTGGTGTTTGGTTACAATGGCCCTGCTCTGTGGAGCCCTTTGAGGTGATTAGAGCCACAAGTGGTACCCCTAGTGGTGGGGGGCCATGCCAACCTCTTGAGTCAGAGATAACTGCAGTGGTTTTCCCATAACACCTGTAGACCATGCATGATGCACCCTGTCCTGTTTAGCTCATGCAGGATGTTCTGCACAAGCTGCTCCTAGTTGATGGGCCCCAAGAAGTAACAGTTATCAGACATGTGGGGCCACTTCTCAGAGTATTTGGCAATGGCAGCTGCAGGGTAGGTGTGTTCTTAGAGGAATGAGAGCAAAAATGGGTGGTGGTTGGTTGCAGTGCCCTCTTTTTTGCCAATCTCTCAGGTGACTGGGGCTGCAAGTGGAGCCTGTTCACAGACCCCTAGTGGTGGCAGGCTATGCCTCCCTCTGGTTTCTGAGATGACTGCTGTGATTTGGCCCTGTCATCTGCAGATCATGGAAGAGGTGCCCAGTCACACTTAGCCCCCTGCTGCCCTAAGCCCACACAAGAGGTGGCTCACCATTTGTAGCCTGTACAAGAGCCGCCCCATCTCCCATAGCCTGAGCAAATCACCTCTCATGACCCGTAGGCTGCACCAGATACACCCTGCCTTCTGAGAGTCTTAGTGTGTGCAGGGAAAGAGATTCCTTGGTGTTCCACCCCTCCTCCTCTTGCTCTCCCCAACAATGGTGCTTTGCTTTTCCTGTGGGCCAAGATTTCCTCCTGGGTTCCTGGCTGTGGTCTGCTCTCCAGCCCATGGCACACTACTCCCTAGCCCCTAAGGCTGTCTCCACACAGCAAACCTAGTCCTCTCCCCAGAACTGACCTCCAGAGCCTGAGTCTAAGCACCCAACTCCCACCTGAGCATCTCAGTCTGTGCTGTCTGGAGCAGTGGTGCAGATAATCTGTGCAGCTCTGACTTTGCCTTGCCCTCCTTAGTCCAGCTGTTGTGCTTTTCTCAGTGACTTTGAGGTCCCTCAATCTTGGCTGATCTCCCCGTTGGTTAGGTGGCTTCCCAGAGTGTGGGTTCCTTTTCACTTTAACAGCTCCTTTTCAGGAGTGCTATTTCAGTCCAGATTCCTTTTCTTTCTATTTTTCTTTTTTTTTTTGTTCTATCCAGTTATGTGGAGGGTTTCTTGACCCTTTTGGAGGTTTCACTTCTTCTACCAGTGTTCAGTAGATGTTCTATATGAGTCATTCTACATGTAGTTGTGTTTTTTGATTGTCTTTGTGGGAGAAGGTGAGCATAACATTTAACTCCTCTGACATCTTGATCCTTTTTCCATATTTTCATTTAAATAGGTTGACTATGGTTGTGAGTAGAAATATTACTCTATTTGACTAGCATAACAAGTCCTAAATGGCTTTTTAATGTTTTTATTTCTTTTGCATCTGTTTTTCCCTTTGGGCATGGTGTTTTCTCAGGAAGACTGAATGAAACACAAGAGAAATATTTTCATAAGAATATGGAAAGTGATCAGAATAAGAAATTATTATTCAAAAACAATATGAAATATGTGTGCACAGAGATATTGATATCAGCAAAAATGCTTACAATTTAGAAACAAATGTATAGGATTGGGAGAATAAACTGAGGTGCTATTGTCTCTTCATGGAAAAGGCAATAGTGGTTAAGAGTGTTCTGGCCTTATTTCTGGTGTCACATGTGAGGAGTTTGAAAGTTGCTACTTGATCTTAACCACCAGTTAAAAAGAGTAAAGTATACACCACGACCAGGTGGGATTCATCCCAGGCTCACAAGGATGGTTCAACATAAGAAAATCAATCAATGTCATTCACCACATTAATAAAAGAAAAGTCAAAAACCACATGATCATCTCAATAGAGGCAGAAAAAGCATTTGACAAAGACCAACATGCATTCATAACCAAAACTCTTTCCAAAGTGGGTATAGAGGAAGCATACCTTAATATAATGAAAGACGCTTATGACAAACCCACAGCAAATATAATACTCAATGCAGAAAAGCTGAAAGCCTTCCCACTAAAATCTGGAACAAGACAAGAATGCCCACTCTCGCCACTGTTTTTCAACATAGTACTGGAAGTCCTATCCACAGCAATCAGACAAACAATACAACTAAAAGGCATCCAAATAGG
Source organism: Phacochoerus africanus (assembly GCF_016906955.1). Lineage (NCBI taxonomy): Eukaryota > Metazoa > Chordata > Mammalia > Artiodactyla > Suidae > Phacochoerus > Phacochoerus africanus. The sequence continues at coordinate 81,390,281 of NC_062560.1, read as the reverse complement.
AAGAGAAGAGGTCAAACTGTCACTGTATGCAGATGACATGATACTACATACATAGAAAACCCTAAGGACTCAACCCAAAAACTACTTGAACTGATCCACAAATTCAGCAAAGTAGCAGGCTATAAGATTAACATTCAGAAATAGGTTGCATTTCTGATTACTAACAATGAAATATTAGAAAAGGAATATAAAAATATAACACCTTTTAAAATTATACCCCCCAAAATTGAATACCTAGAAATAAACCTGACCAAGGTGGTGAAAGACTTATATGTGGAGAACTATAAAACATTAATCGGAGTTCCCGTCGTGGCGCAGTGGTTAGCGAATCCGACTAGGAACCATGAGGTTGTGGGTTTGGTCCCTGCCCTTGCTCAGTGGGTTAACGATCCGGCATTGCCGTGAGCTGTGGTGTAGGTCGCAGACTCAGCTTGGATCCTGCGTTGCTGTGGCTCTGGTGTAGGCCGGGGGCTACAGCTCCGATTCGACCCCTAGCCTGGGAACCTCCATATGCCGTGGGAGTGGCCCAAAGAAATAGCAAAAAGTCAAAAAAAAAAAAAGATAAAACATTAATCAAGGAAATTAAAGAGGACGTAAAGAAATGGAAAGATATTCCATGCTCCTGGGTTGGAAAAATTAATATTGTAAAAATGGCCACACTACCCAAAGTGATCTACAGATTCAGTGCAATCCCTATCAAATTACCCATGACATTTTTCACAGAACTAGAATAAACAATCCAAACATTCATATGGAACCACAAAAGACCCAGAATGCCAAAACAATTCTGAGGAACAAAACCCAAGCAGGAGGCATAACTCTCCCAGACTTCAGGCAATGTTGCAAAGCCACAGTCATCAGGACAGTGTGGTACTGGTACCAAAACAGACAGACCGACCAATGGAACAGAATAGAGAACCCAGAAATAAATCCAGACACCTATGGTCAATTAATCTTTGACAAGGGAGGCAAGACCATAAAATGGGAAAAAGACAGTCTTTTCATCAAGCATTATTGGGAAACCTGGACAGCTACATGCAAATCCATTAAACTAGAACACACCCTCACACCATGCACCAAAATAAACTCAAAATGCCTGAAAGACTTAAATACAAGCCAAGACACCATCAAACTCCTGGAAGAGAACATAGGCAAAACATTCTCTTACATCAACCTTATGAACATATTTTCAGGTCAATCTCCCAAAGCAACAGAAATAAGAGTAAAAACAAACCAATGGGACCTCATCAAACTGACAAGCTTTTGCACAGCAAAGGAAACCATAAAAAAAAAAACCAAAAGACAACCTACTGAATGGTGGAAAACAGTTTCAAATGATGCCAACTGACAAGAGCTTAATCTCTAAAATATGTAAATAACTTATACAACTCAACATCAAAAAATCCATAAACCCAACTGAAAAACTTGCAAAAGACCTGAATACACATTTCTCCAAAGAACACATAAAGGTGGTGAAGAGGTGCATGAAAAAATGCTCAACATCACTGATTACTAGAGAATTGCAAATCAAATCTACTATGAAGTACCACCTCACACCAGTCAGAACGACCACCATTAACAAGTCCACAAATAACAAATTCTGGATGGGGTGTAGAGAAAAGTGTATCCTCCTATTCTGTTGATGGGAAGGTAAATTGGTACAATTACTATGGAGGTACCTCAGAAAAATAAATATAGAACTACCATATGATTGAATGTTCTCAATCCTGGACATATATCCAGACAAAACTTTCCTTGAAAAGGATACATGCACCCTTATGTTCATAGCAACACTATTCACAATAGCCAAGATAGGGAAACAACCTAAATATCCATTGATGGAGGAATGGATTATGAAGATGTGGTACATATATGCAATGTAATACTATTCAGGCATAAAAAAGAACAAAATAATGCCATTTGCAGCAACGTGGATGGAAGCAGAGACTCTCATACTAAGTAAGTCAGAAAGACAAAGACAAATACCATATGATATCACTTATATCTGGCATTTAATATATAGCACAAATGAACTTTTCCATAGAAAAGGAACTCATGGACTTGGAGAACAGGCTTGTGGTTGCCAAGTGAGATGGGGAAGGAGTGGGATGGACTGGGAGTTTGAGGGTAATAGATGCAAACTATTGCATTTGGTGTGGATAAGCAATGAGATCCTGCTGTATAGCATAAGGGACTAAATATAGTCACTTATGATGGAGCATAATGTGAGAAAAAGAATGTACATGTATGTGTGACTGGGTCATTTTGCTATACAGTAGAAATTGACAGAACACTAAACCAACTATAATGGAAAAAATAAAAATAATTACAGTTTGAAAAAATAAAATAAAATTTAAAACTTTGATAAAAAATAGAAGCTCTAATTCTGTTACTACTATTGATGTTGAATTATTGGGTATAATTGTTCCTAGGGAGAAATTCTTTTAAGGCTAAAAGTAAAAGACACATGAGATATTTGGATATTCCTGTTTGATTGATTCTTAAATATATACCATTTTGGAGTGTGCATTTCCCAGCATATAGGCTATAATATAGATATTAGATATTACTCAGAGTGGGACTATGTGGTTAGGAAATTGTATATTTGTTTAAGTATACTTATATTAATCATTATTATTAGGGATAGATGATAGATAATGTGCATCATAAAATGACACATTAATGTTATTCACAAAATTTTCTCTTTCCCTCTCTCTCACACACACATGATTGTATGCTCACACACACTAACTGCCCTTTAGTTATAAGACAGGTAGCTGGTCCTATAAGAAGAAAAGAGATTGGTATGTCATTTTAAAATATTTTTTCCTTTTGTAGGTTATTAGGTTGCTAATAGTGGAGTCTCTAAATTTTCATTAAAACTTGGTTCCAACGCCAAGCTTCTTTTCTAAAAGGCCTAGTCATTCAATGAATTCAAAAGCAAGCATTGTTGGAGTTCCCATTGTGGCTCAATGGTAAGAACCAGACTAGTATCCATGAGGACGTGGGTTTGATCCCTGGCCTTGCTCAGTGGGTTAAGGATCTAGCATTGTCTTGAGCTGTGGTGTAAGTCACAGACATGGCTTGCATCTAAAGTGGCTGTGATGTAGGCTAGCAGCTACAGCTCTGATTCAAACCCTAGCTTGGTAACTTCCATATGCCGTGGATGTGGCAATAAAAATACAAAAAAAAAAAAAAATAAGCAAGCATTGTTAAATTACACCTAGTGGTGTTAGTAGCCATCTGGCTAATCAAACTAAGTCCTCATTATAATACTTTCTCTGAATGAGCTTATGATTTCTATTCTATATGAAGTGTCCAGACTTGTGAACTTCAGGGTGTGGAATTGGAAAAGTAACTATTAGGATCAAAAAGATCTGGCCTTAAATTGATTTTCTGATTCATTAATTGTGTGATTTCAGATAGGCCACAAAACCTCTGAAATATATTACTTTGTAAGATGGTTATAAGAATGGAGTAAGATAAGAATGTGGAAGTAGTTTGTAAAGAAAGTGATATACAAATATGTAGTATTAGTTTTTTTTCTAGTACATTGAGATATGGGATTAGTTTCTAGTTATATGGTTTTGAAGCATTATTAAAAATTTGAACCCTTTTCAATTATTGTTTATTTTTAACATTTTTTTTAAACTGAGAAATAGCATGCTCTATTTCTCAGCAGTCACATTTTATTCAGTATGTGAATTTACGTTTCTGTATTCTGGAAGAAATCTCTCATACATAATGAAAAGGTAGAGATCTTATTTACATGCAAAAATTCTACTATCATTTTGTCACCTCCTCCTGCTTTACAGATTCAGAAATACCCACTGAAACTCAGATAGGATTTTATAGCTATGATTTAACATAATTTTTTCTTTATGCTTTGTGTAAAATGATGCTAAGATCAGGTTCAAAGAAACAGGTAGGTTTTAAAAAAGTAAATTGTCAATTCACTTCCAAGTTGGAGCTAAGACTGAGGTGATTTTAGAAAATGGCACAAAAACTAAGAGTTTACATTATGCAGAACATCAGCATTAATATATTAATAGAGACATATTGCACATGAAAATCCTTTACAATTATTTATTAAATCATTTAGTCATTATGGCAGTAAGAAAGGCTGTCAAACCTGTTTCCTAGGTAATAACTTATATCACAGGTTAAGTCTAAAGCAATGTTACTGACAGAAATTCAAAATTTTTACTTCTGCTGATTTTTGTTTCCATAGTTGTATGTCCTAACCTTTTTCCATTTAATGTAAAAAGAATTCTCAATGTTTAAGAAGGCAAAAACCAAACCAGTGTCAGTGACTAAAGATGTAAGGTAGAAGTTCTGACTTAAATGCAGTAAATATTTTTTGTTAGAATATCGAGCTCACTACTCCCAGTTTTGGAATACATATAAAGTGAGTCATGTGCTGACTAGGTTTTGAGGCCTAGTGTTTCCTTAATGAATTACAAAGTAAGATGTTAACAAAAGAGAATTGAAGAAAGCGTCTGTTGCTGATGTCTTATTTTAGAGATAGTCCTTCAATAAGCATTTTCTTCCTGTGCCAGGCAATGTTTAGAAGTCAAATCTTACCTATTCATTGTGGAACTAATGCTCTGACCTTTCTCCTCACCTTTTTCTTGTGAAATATATCACACTTGTGTGAATCAGACACATATGCAGAGATGAAGAATAACAGAAAGTGACCATTTGTCTACTAACCACATAGGCTTAGAAACAATATCTTAATTGGTTTTTAGAAACAAAGTTCTATATGCCCCACTTACATCGCACTCCCTTTCTCCAGAGTTAACCACTCCCTGATTTTTCTTATCAATCTTTATCTCAGTTTTCTTTATAGTTTAACCAATGATGTATGCATTTTCAAATAAGTTTTTTCAATTTTTTTTAGGGCCACACTGCAGCATATGGAGTTTCCCAGGCTAGGGGTTGAATCAGAGCTGCAGCTGCCAGCCTACACCACAGCCACAGCAATGTGGGATCCAAGACACATCTTTGACCTACACCACAGCTCACAGCTTCGCCAGATCCTTAACCCACTGACTGAAGCCAGGGATCAAACCGTCATCCTAGCAGATCCTAATTGGGTTGGTTAACTGCTGAGTCACAAAGGGAACTCCCAATTTTTTGTTAATGTGTAGTTTATGTACAATGTTGTGCCAAAAATAAAGTATTTTTCTTGTGGCCAATTCTTATACTTTAAATGAGCTGAGCCATAATGTATGAATGTATGTATTCTGCTGTGACATTTATTTCTCTGAATATTTTTTCTTTTGTTTTAGCATGTGTTACATTGGATCTGATGCTTTTAATTTTTTTATTGTGCTAAATGTACATAACATAAAATTTACAATTTTAACCATTTTAAGTGTAAAATTCAGTGGCATTAAGTAAATTCTCACTGTTGTGCAACCATCACCATTATCCACCCTGAGAATGTTTTCATCATTCCAAACTAAAACTCTCTACCCAGTAAACACTAACTCCTTACTACTCCCTTCCTTCAGCCCCCTGCTACCAACTAGATTATTTTTTGTCTCTATGAATTTAACTATCCTTGGGACCTTATAGAAGTGAAATCATACAACATTCTTTTGTGTCTCACTTGTTTTACTTAGCATAATGCCTTCAAAGTTCATCCATGTTGTAGCATCCATCATAATTTTGTTCCTTTTTAAGGCTGAGTGACATTCCATTCTATGTATAGATCACATCATGTATATCCATTCATCTATCATTGGATATTTGGATTGTTTTTACCTTTTGGCTACTGTGAATAATGCTGCTGTGAACATTGGCATACAAATATTTGCTCAAGTCCATACTTTCAATACGTTTGGGGACGTACCTAGAATTGGAATTGCTGGATCATATTATAATTCTGTTTGCTTCTTTGAGGTACTATCAAACTGTTTTCCACAGCAATTTCACCATTTAGATTCCCACCAGTAATACACAAGAGTTCCAGGGTCTCTACACACTTGCCAACAATAATTTTCTTTTTTTCTAGCCATCCTAATAGGTATACATGTATGCTTTTGAAAGTCTTAATTTCAGTCTCACCCCAGTTTCCTCTCTAGATTATACATTCTGTTTGCCTGTCTTCACCCATGATATCTTGCCTTAAGCATCTATGGGCATATAGTCATCCTGCAGCTTTACCAAAAAGTAAGGCCCATTTTCTTGCCTAATATCCAAGAAAGGTGAGACAGAAACCAATCCTTCGAGCAACCCTGAAAAAGATGGAAGTGTTGAAAATAAGCTCTGCTCTCTCTGGGCTGAGGGATCAGGAAGTAGGAGACTGCTTCCTCCAGACCAAGACCATTCTGCACTACTGGGAAGGGTGTGGGCAGGGACAAATAAATATGCCATGAAAATTACTACTTATTTTAATATGACCATTGCTGGATTAGGCCATTACCTGTTTGCTGTAGAAATGTAACTGGTTTCTAGATATCCTTTAAGACATATTTTTTTCAGAAAGTTTATGGTTGTTTTATGATAGGGGAATGAGGGCTTAGCACCTCCTGGTCTGCTATATTGTAGATGTCACTCTCTGAATATTATTGGAAATTATATATATATATATAAAACATCTTTTTTTAATCCATTCATCTGTTGATGGACACTTAGGTTGTTTCCATATTATGGCAATTTTCATTACTGCTGCTATGAACATTGGGGAGTATGTAACTACCCAGAACTATAATTGCTGGGTCATATGATAATTCCATTTTTAATTTTTTGATGAACCTCCATACTGTTCTCCATAGTGACTGTACCAATTTACATTCCAATCAACAGTGTACAAGGGTTCCCTTTTCTCTGCATTCTCTCCGAAATTTATCTATGGCCTTTCTGATGGTAATCATTCTGACAGTTGTGAGGTGATATCTCACTGCAGTTTAGATTTGCACTTCTATCATCTTCTCATGGGCCTGTTGGTCACCTGTGTTTTCTTTGGAAAAATTACTACTCAGGTCTTCTGTCCAATTTTTAATTGTTTTTTTGAAATTGATTTGTGTGAAGTGTTTGTATATTTTGCATTAATCTCTTATCAGTCATAACATTTGTAAGTCTTTTCTCCCATTCAGTCTTTTTGTTTTATTGATGGTTTCCTGTGCTGTGCAATAGATTTTAAGTTTAGTTAGGTCTCATTTATTTATTTTTGCTTTTATTTCCTTTGACTTAGAAGACAGGTTCAAAAAAATATTGCTATGAGTTATATCAAAGAATGTTCTGCCTATGTTTTCTTCTAGGAGTTTTATAGTTTCCAGTATTATGCTTAGGTTTTTAATCTATTTTGAATTTATTTTTACATGTGGTTTGAACAGATCTTCTAATTTCAGTCTTTAATACGAAGTTGACCAGTTGTCACAGCACCACTTATGAAAAAGACTGTCTTTTCTTCTTTGTATTTTCTTGCCTTTGTTGTCATAGATTAAGTAACCATAAGTGCATAGATTTACATATGGCCTCTCTATACTGTTCCATTAATCTCTGTGTCTGTTTGTATGCCCATTTTGATTGCTGTAGCTTTTAGTGTAGTTTGAAGTCAGGAGTGTGATACTTCCAGCTTTGCTCTCTTTTGTTGAGACTCTTTTGACTATTCAGAGCCTTTTGTGCTTCCATATAAATTTAAAACTTATTTGTTCTAGTTCTGTGAAAACTGCTATTGATATTTTTATAGGGATTACATTTAATAAGTACACTGCCCTTAGTAGTATGGCTATTTTTAAAATATTAATTGTTCAAATCCATGACTATGGTATATCTTTCTATCTGTTTCTGTCATCATCAATTTCTTTTATCAATATGATAGTTTTCTGAGTGTCGGTAAGCTGATTGCTAGGTTAAGCTTATTCCTAGGTAACTTATTCTTTTTTGATGCAATTGTAAATGGGATTTTCCCCTTAATTTCTCTTCTAATAGTTCATTGATAGTGTATAAAAATGCAACATATTTCTGTATATTACTTTTGTATCCTACTTTACCTAATTCATTGATAACCTCTAGTAGTTTTTGATAATGTCTTTTGAGTTTTCTATGTATAGCATCATTTTGTTATTTTTCATCTGAAAACAGTGATAATTTTACTCCTTTCCATCCAATATGTATTCCTTATATTTATTTTTTCCTTGTCTACTGTGGCAAGGACTTCCAATTGCATGTCAAATAAAATTGGTGAGAAACCTGGTTAACACCTTTCATGCAAAAGCTATTTTTGAATGAAACTGTGAGAGAAAAGGAGGTGCTGACTGCTTCTCTTTGGTGAAGAAGCTCATCAGGTGGGCTGTATGGGGTCTTGTGGGCTATAATTGAGCTACAAGAGCATTTATCACAAAAAGTCATGGATAGAGGAGATAATGAATGGGAAACTGTTCAGTCAGAATGGCAAAGAGCATTTATTTGGGGAGTAATTTGGAAGCAACTCTAGGAGTGAATACTTGTCATTGAAAGATTACTTTATGCTTCCTCCTTTCCACAAAACTGAGATCATCAAAGTGCCTCAGAATCTCAGATAATCTCAATTAAACCAGACAGATGAACCCAGTGATTAAATTTTCATAGGAAAAGACAATAATAGGAAAATGGCCATCAATATGGTGGAGTAGAAAGACCCTGAAATCACCAAAATTACAACTACTTATATAGAACAACCACTGGTGAAAAAGACTGGAACCTACCAGAACCTACCAGAAAAGGTCTACAACTAAAGACTTCAGCATTCCAAGAATGATGTCAAATGACCCCCTTCATGGTGGATTATGCACTTATTTCCTATGACATATATTTCTTCTCCAGAGATTCCTTGTTTGTGTATCAATTATAGATTTTTGGTTTGCAGTTATTCTGAAATTTTGATGTAAGAGTCTATATGTATATGAGATTGTCTTAAGTTGTTGTTCTCTTAATTGCAAGTTCATCTCCAGTGTCCCGCATTTGTACCCACCTCTTCTCATGATTTCTGATTTGGGTGGTATAATTGTGCATGGATGATTTCGTATCTTTACTGTACAGATACCTTTACTCATTTGTGGTGAGTCTCCTTAGGTCTGATTCTGATTTCCTCTCCATCAAAGAATTTATGATAATTATAATTAAATAATGCAACTGTATAATTAAATAATACAGTTCTACAATTGTATTATTAATTACCATTTCTCTCCATGGTACAATGTAAAGTCTACAATGTCTTGTTTATCACATCACCTAGAATGGTGTAATGCCTTTATTGAAGAATCAATGAGATGGAACAAATTGTGAGGACATATTTATATAGTTCCACTGTTTTTTTAACCAATTTATGCATTTTATATTTTACTTATTTTCAGAGAGTGTATTATTTTTGTTATGCTTACCAGTTAAATTATTCTTTTTACTATGCTATATAAAACATTTAATGGTATATAAGGCTTTCTTCTTTATAAACTTTAGTTGCATAATATAACAATTTAATATAATGCTAATTTTTAAATAAAAATTGAAATGTAATAGATAAAACTAAGTAGTAAAGATGAAAGCCATAAAATTGGGATAAAGTATAGAATAAATTTCCTATTTGTCTCAACATATTTTCCATTCCACTTCTCCAGTGGGAGTCACTTAATCTGTTTCTTAAGATCTATGTTATAATAATCTGTCTGAATGTAATTGTGTTTTAATATATGTATTTTATTCTGTAAAAAAAATAAAAATAAATTAAGGCATCCTCAAAAAAAAAAGTTTCTGAAGGGAGAACTGGAAAAAAAAAAAAGGAGCCACAACAAGACAGGTAGGAAAGTCCCATACCCTCAGGTGGGTGAACCACACACAGAAGAATAATTACAATTGCAGAGGTTCTCCTTGAGAAGTGAGGGGTCTGAGCCCCACATTATACTCTCCAGCCTGAGGGTCTTCACAAGAATACGGCCCTCCAGATTGTTTGGGTTTGAAAGTAAATAGGGCTTATTTTCAGTGTCCCAGAGGGCTGAGGGAAATAGGGATTCCACCTATTTTTTTTCTTTTTATGGCCACACTTGTGTATATGGAGGTTACTGGGCTAGAGGTCGAATCATAAGAGTATTATCTGAGGTCTACACCACTGCTACAGCAACATTGGATCCAAGTTGCATCTGCAACCTATGCCACAGCTTGTGGCAAGACCAAATCCTTAACCCACTGAGTGAGGCCAGGGATCAAACCCGCATCCTCACAGAGATAACATTGTGCATTTAACCCACTGAGTGACAACAGGAACTCTGAGACTCCATTCTTAAAAGATGCACACAGAAATCTCACACACTCCAGGATCCAGGGCAGAAGCATTAATTTGAATGAAGCCTGAGTCAGACCTACCTGCTGATCTTGAAGATTCTCTTGAAGGTATGTACAGCAACTAGAATTCACCCTGGGGTCAAAGACATTGGCAGTAGACATTTTAGGGCTCTTGTTCTACCTCATGGACTGGTGTTGTCAAGTGCCATTTTGGAATCCTCCTTTTAGCTTATTAGCCTAAGGACCTAGGCTTGCCTCTGCACAACAGCCTGTAGACACCAGTATCGGGATGCTTCAGGCCAAGCAATTTATTAGGCAGGGCATGGCCCCACCCACCCACCAACAGGTTTCTGTAAAAACCTCTAAGCCCACAGAAACTCCTAGACATGGCTCTGCCTATGAGAACACCAAGGATCTAGCCCCAAATACAAGTGCACAGGCACTAGACCTGGAACCTCCAGGGCCCTAAAGCCAGAGACCTCAAGATCAGACCTACCACCCAGTGGGCAGGTACAAGCCCAGAATCCATGACCCTTCCCACCAGTGAGCCCGCTCTACCCTCAGTATCAACCTCACCCACCAGTGGACAGATACCGCCCCAGGACAACAACAGTCCTGCATCCTATGGAACCATCCATTCACTCACATGCTACCAACAGCCCTGAGACTGGCTGGTCCCTAGCCCTGTCCTCCATCAGGCTAACAAGTATTGGGTCATCCCAGAGAACACAGCCAGCTGTGTCAGGAACCAGCCCCACCTAGAAGCAGTTAGATGCCAATGCTGGCACCCCTGGGCTCTGCACCCAGACCCCAGGATCCAGCTCTGTCTGTAAGTGGCACAATCCCCCAAACATGGCTCCACCCACCAGTAGGTAGGCATCTGTTCTGGGATATTCCAGACCATGACTATGCCCAATTGTGATCCAGCACTAGCCCTATGCCCCTTAGGGTTACAGAGAGAGCTGACTCAAAAACTGGCCCCACCAATAGGCGACCAGCAACCTCTGCACAAGGCTTGGAAACCAACAGGACCAGGGGCCAATCAAGCATACCTGAATACCCACAGTAATCAACCCAACACAACAGACAGTCCCATGCAGCCCACATGGGAGAAATCCTAGAGCCTATAGCTATAATGATCAGAAGGTACTGCACTGCTGAGACACATAGGAAATCTCTTACAAAAGGCCAATTCTCTAAGGTAGAGAAATGTAACCAATCTAACAGATACATAGAAATGAAAATAGAAAATTAAGTAAAGTGAGGCCACAAACATGCTGCAGATGAAGGAACACAATAAAGCCCCAGAAGAAGAACTAAGTGGAAATAAGAAATCTAGCTGAGAAAGAGTTCAAGGTAATGATTTTAAAAATGATCAAAGAACCTAGGAAAAGAATGAATGCACGGAGAAATGTTAGATGTTTTTAACAAAGTATTGGAAAATATAAGGAATAATGAAATAGAGATGAAGAATACCTAAAATGAAATACACAGTAGAAGAAATTAAAAGTAGACTAAATGATACAGGGGAATGAGTCAGTTAATTGAAAGACAGTAATGGAAATCACTGAAGTAGAACAGAAAAAAGGATGAAAATAAATGAGGACCATCTAAGAGAACTCTGGAACAACATCAGGTATACTAACACTCACATTCTAGGGGTCTCAGAAGGAGAAGAGAGAGAAAGGGGCAGAAACATATGTGATGACATAATAGCTAAAAACTTCCCTAACCTGGAAAATGGAAACAGATATCCAAGTCCAGGAATCATGGGGAGTCCCAAACAGGATCAACCCAAAGGATCTAACTACATCAAGATGCATTGTAGTTAATATGGAAAAAAATTATAGAGAAAATATTAAAAGCATTGAGGGAAAAGTAATAAGTTACATACAAGAGAATTCCAACAAAGCTATCAGTTGCCTTATCAGCAGAAACTACAGGTAATAAGGGAGTGGTATGATATGATTGAAGTGATGTAAAGGAAAAGCCTACAACCAAGAATAACTGGCAAGGCTCTCATTCATATTTGATAGAGAGATAAAAGTTTTACAGAAAAAAAAATCTAAAAGATTTTGGTACCACCAAACCAGCTTTACAAGAAATGGTAAAGGAACACCTATAAGCAAAAAAGAAAATTCCACAGCTAGTAATATAGAAGTTACCAAAGGAAAACTCATCAATAAAGGCAAATGTACAGTTAAGGTAGAAAATAAATCTTATAAAAACCTAGTAGGAAAGTTAAAAGACAAAAGTAGTAAAATTATCTCTATCCATAATAAGCAGTTAAGGGACACACAAAAAAATTAGATATAAAATATGATGTCAAAAACACTAATTGTGAGCAGAAGAGAGCACAAACGCAGGGTCATTAAAATATATTTGAAATTAAGAGATTATGAGATCAGCAACTTGGAGTTCCCATTGTGACTCAGCAGGTTAAGAACTCAATGCAGTCTCTGTTAGGATGCAGGTTCAATCCCTGGTCTCATTCAGTAGATTAAGGATCTGGCACTACCACAAGTTGTGACATAGCTCACATATGTGGCTCTGATCTGATATTATGTTGGCTCTGGTAGGCCTCCAGCTGCAGCTTCAGTTTGACCCCCTAGCCTGGGAACTACCACATGCTGCATGTGCAGCCTTAAAAAGAAAAAAAAAGAGATCAGCAATTTAAATCAATAATTTTTATATATGAAAGTCATAGTAATAGCAAAGAAAAAATCTATAATAGATAGAGACAAAAAAGATAAAGTAATCCAAATATAACATTAAAAGATAATCATTAAATCACAATAGAGCAACAACAAAAGAAACAAAAAAGAGCTACAAAACAACTCAGAAACAATGAACAAAATGGCAATAAAAACATACATATAAATAATTACTTTAAGTGTAAATGGACTAAGTGGTCCAATCAAAAGGCATAAAGGGGCTAATTGATACAAAAACAATCCCATATATATGCTGTCTACAGGAGACTCATGTCAGATTTAAAGACACAGACAGACTGAAAGTGAAGGAATGGAACAGGTATTTTATAAAAATAAGAATCAAAAGAAAGAGTAGAATGCTTATTTCAGACAAAATAGCCTTTAAGACAGACTGTTTGAGAGGCAAAGGACATTATATAAAGATCTATAATTCAATCCAAAAAGATATAACAATTGTAAATACATATGCACCCAACATAGGAGCTCCTAATTTAAAAAAAGCAAATATTAACAAACAGTGAAGAAATAAACAGTAACAATATTAGTAGAGGAATTTAACATCCCACTTACACTGGAGAGATCATACAGGCAGAAAATCAATAAGAAAACACAAGCCTTAAATGACTTATTAGAACAGATGGACTTAATAGATACATATAGAGCATTCCACCCCAAAGCAGCAGACTATATGTTCTTTTCAGGTGCACATTGAATATTCTCCAGGATAGAGCACATGCTAGGTCACAAAACAGGCCTCAGTAAATTTAAGAAACTTGAAATAATATCAAGTATATTTTTAGACCAAAATGCTAAAAACAGCAAAAAATCACAAACATGTGGAGGCTAAACAATATGATATTAAACAACCAATGGATCACTTAAGAAATCAAAGAGGAAATTAAAAACTACTGAGAAGCAAATGACAACAAAGATACAACATTCCAGAACCTATAGGATGCAACAAAATGAGTTCTAAGAGGGAAGTTTATAGCAATACAAACCTACATCAGGAGATAAGAAAAGTCTTCCATTAACAACCTAATCTTACGTTTATAGCAACTAGAGAAAGAAGAACAAACAAATCCTAGAGTTAGTAGAAGGAAGGAAATCATAAATATCTGAGCAAAAATAGATGAAATAGAGACTAAGAAAATAGAAAAATTAATGAAACTAAAAGTTGGCTCTTTGAAAAGATAAAGAAATTAATAAATCTTTAGCCAGACTCATTAAGAAAAAAAGGGAGAAGACTCAAATCAAAATCACAAATGAAAGAAGAGTTCCAACTGATACCATAGAATACAAAGAATAAAAAGACACTATTATGAGCTTCTTTTTTCTTTCTTTGGCTTTTAGGGCTGCACCCACAGCATATGGAAGTTCCCAGGGTAGGGGTCTAATCAGAACTGTAGTGGCTGACCTTTGCTATAGCCATAGCAACATGGGATCCAAGCTGTGTCTGTTACCTACACCACAGCTCACAGCAATTCCAGATCCTTAACCCACTGAGTGAGGCTAGAGATCGAACCCGCATACTCATGGATCCTAGTTGAATTTGCCAACTGCTGAGCCATGATGGGAACTCCTATTATGAGCTTCTATATGCCAATAAAATTTACAACGTAGTAGAAATGGATAAATGCTTAGAGAAGTAAAATCTCCCAAGACTGACCCAGGAAGAAATTGGAAATATCAATAGGGCCAATTACAGTACTGAAATTGAATCAGAAAAAAAAAAAAGTCCAGGATAAGATAGCTTCATAGTTGAATTTTTGCACATATTTAGAGATGGGTTAACACAGATTCCTCTGAAACCATTCCAAAAAAATCAGAGGAGAACACATCCAAATTCATTCTATGAGGCCAAAATCACCCTGACACCAAAACCAGGCAAAGATACCACAAGTAAAGAATACTACAGGCCAGCATCACTGAAGAACACAGGTGCAAAATCTTCAACTAAATAATAACAACCCAAATCCAGCAACAATTAAAAGGATGATTCACCATGATTAAGTGGTATTTATCCCAGGGATGTAAGCCTATTTCAATAACTGCAAATCAATCAATGTGATATACCTTTAACAAACTAAAGAATAAAAAGCATATGATCACTGTAATACCAATCTATTACATGGGTGCCAGAAGGAGAAGAGAGAGAGAAAGGGACAGAAAAAATATTCAAAGAGATAATAGCCAAAGACTTCCCTAACATGGGAAAGGAAACACAAACTCCAATCCAGGAAGCACAATGAGTACCATATAAAATAAACCCAAGGAGGAATACCCCAAGACACATACTAATCAAACTGACCAAAATTAAAGACAAAGAGAAAAATCTTGAGAGCAGCTAGGGAAAAGAAACAAATAACGTACAAGGGAACCTCAATAAGGTTATTGGAAGATTTTTCAGGAGAAACTCTGCAGGCCAGAAGGGAGGGGCATGATATACTTAACATGATGACAGGACAAAACCTCCAACCAAGATTACTTTACCCAGCAAGGCTCTCATTCAGATTTGAAGGAGAAATCAAAAGCTTCACAGAGAAGGAAAGCTAAGAGAATTCAGCAACACTCAACCAGTTTTATGACAAGTACTAAAGGAACTTCTTTAAGCAGAAAAGAAAAGACCACAACTAGAAACAAAAATTCCACAAATGACAAGGCTCACCAGTAAAGGTATATATACAGTAAATGTAGGAAATCATCCATGCACAATTATGCCACCAAAATCAGAAAGCATGAGGAGAAGACAGTAAAAATGCAGGACGCGGGAGATGCACTTGCAATTAAGAGACCAACAACTTAAAACAATCTTATATATATATATATATATATAGACTCCTATATCAAAACCCAGAGTAACTGCAAACCAAAAATCTACAATTGATGTACACACAAATAAGAAAAGTCAACTCAAATACAACACTGAAGATAGTCATCAAATCAGAAGAGGAGAGAACAAGAGAAGAAGGGAGGACAAAAGAGCAACAAAAACTATTCCAAAACAATGAATAAAATGGGAATAAGAACATACATATTAATAATTACCTTAAATGTTAATGGACTTAATGCCCCAACCAAAATATATAAACTGGCTGAATGGATACAAAAACAAGACCCATATATATGCTGTCTTCAAGAGACCCACTTCACTTCTAGGGACACATACAAATTGAAAGTGAGAGGATGGAAAGAGTACTTCATGCAAACGGGAATCAAAAAAAAAAGGTGGAGTAGCAATACTAATATCAGACAAAATAGACTTTAAAATGAAGAATATTTTAAGAGACAAGGAAGGTCACTACATAATGATCAAAGGATCAATCTAAGAAGAAGATATAACAATTTTAAATATCTATGCACCCAACAAAGGATCACCACAACGCATAAGGCAACTGTTAAAAATGTTAAAAGGACAAATCAACAATAACACAAAAGAGTGGAGAACTTTAACACCCCACTTACAGCAATGGGCAGATCATCCAGACAGAAAATCAATAAGGAAACACAGGCCCTGAATGTAGCATTAGACCAAGGGAACTTAATGGATATTTATAGGACATTCCATCCAAATGAACAGAATACACATTCTTCTCAAGTGCACATGGAACATTCTCTAGGATTTATCACATCCTGGGCTACAAATCAAGCCTCAGTAACTTTAAGCAAATGGAAATCATATCAAGCTTCTTTTCCAACCACAATGCTATATGAATTGACATTAATAACAAGAAAAAAAAGCTGCAAGAAACAAACACTTGAGGCTAAAAAACATGCTACTAAACAACCAATGGATCACTGAAAAAATCAAAGAGGACATTAAAAAGTACCTATAAGCATATGACAACAAAGAGACAACACTCCAGCATCTACAGGATGCAGCAAAAGCAGTTCTAAGCGGGAAGTTTATAGCAATACATGCTTACCTCAGGAAACAAGAAAAAGCTCAAATAAACAAGCTAACCTCACATCTAAAGCAGCAAGAGAGAGAAGAACAGACAAAATCTAAAGTTAGCAGAAGGAAAGCAATCATAAAGATCAGAAGTCAAAAATAGAAATAAAGAAAACCATAGAAAAGATCAATGAAACGAAAAGCTGGTTCTTTGAAAAGATCAACAAAATTGATAAACTCTTAGCCAGATTTATCAAGAAAAAAAGAAAGAGGACTCAAATCAATAAAATTACAAATGACAAAGGAGAAGAAAAAATGGACATCACAGAAATACAAAGGATCTTGAGACTACTATATGCAACTATACACAAATAAAATGGAAACCTAAAAGAAATGGACAAATTCTTGGAAAAGTACAATCTTCCAAGACTAAACCAAGATGAAATAGGAAAGATGAAGGGACCAATCACAAGTACTGAAACTGAAACTGTGATTAAAAACCTTCCAACAAACAAAAGTCCAGGACCAGATGGCTTTGCAGGCAAATTCTATCAAACATTTAGAGAAGAGCTAATACCTATCCCTCTGAAATTATTTCCAAAAATTGTAGAGGAAGGAACACCCCCAAACTCATTCTATGAGGCCACCATCACCCTGATACCAAAACCAAAGATACCACAAAAAAAGAAAATTACAGGCCAATTTCACTAGTGAGCATAGATCCAAACATCCTCAACAAAATACTAGCAAACCACATCCAACAAAACATTAAAAGGATTGTACATCATGATCAAGTGGGATTTATCCCAGGGATGCAAGGATTCTTCAATATCTGCAAATCCATCAGTATGATACAACACATTAACTGAAGAATGAAAACCATATTACTTTCCCATAGATGCAGAAAAAGTCTTTGACAAAATCCAACACCCATTTCTGATAAAAACCCTTCAGAAAGTGGGCATAAAGTGAAACCTACCTCAACATAAGAAAGACCATATAAGAAAAACCCCCAGGTAACAATTCTCAATGGTGAAAAGCTGAAAGAATTCCTACTGAGATTAGCAGCAAGACATGTTACGTCTGCTCTCACCACTACTATTCAACATAGTTTTGGAAGTCCTATCCATGGTAATCAGAGAAATAAAATAAATAAAAGGAATCCAAATAGGAATGGAAGAAGTAAAACTATCACTATTTTCACATGACATGATATTATACATAGAGCATCCCAAAGACTCTACAAGAAAACTCTTCAAGCTCATCAATGAATTTGGCAAAGTTGCAGGATACAAAATTCATACACAGAAGTTGATTGCATTTCTATATACCAACAATGAAAGATCAGAAAGATAAATTAGGGATGCAATCCCATTTACTATCACATCCAAAAGAATAAAATACTTAGGAATAAACCTACCTAAAGAGACAAAAGAACTCTTCTCTGAAGAGTATAAAACACTGATGAAAGAAATCAAAGATGACACAAATAGATTGAAAGACACACCAAGCTCTTGGATTGGAAGAGTTAATATTATCAAAATGACTATACTACCTAAAGCAATCTACAGATTCATTGCAATCCCTATCAAATTACCAGGGACATTTTTCACAGAACTCAAACAAAATATTTTAAAGTTTGTTTGGAAGCACAACAGACCCAGAATAGCAAAAGACATCCTGAAAAAGAGAAATGGAGCTGGAGGAATCTGGATCCCAGACTTCAGACTATACTACAAAGCAACAGTTATCAAAACCATATGGTACTGGAACACAGACAGACATATAGATCAGTGGATTGGGGTAAAAGCCCAGAATTCAACCCATGTACCTACAGCCAACTCATCTATGACAAAGGAGGCAAGAATATACAGTGGAGAAAGGACAGCTTGTTCAATAAGTGGTGCTTGGAAAACTGGACAGCCACATGGAAAAGAATGAAATTAGAACACTCCCTAACACCATACACAAAAGTAAACTCCAAATGGATTGAAGACCTAGATATAAGACCAGACAGTATAAAAATCCTAGAGGAAAACACAGGCCAAACAATCTCTGACATAAACCACAGCAACATCTTCTCAGATCCACGTCTTAGAGTAATGACAGTAAAAACAAAAATAAACAAATGGGACTTAATTAAACTTCAAAGTTTCTGCACAGCAAAGGAAACCCTCAACAAAATGAAAAGACAACCCACAGAATGGGAGAAAATAATTGCAATGAATTAACTGTCAAGAGATTAATCTCCAACGTTTATAAACATCTTCTGCAGCTCCATACCAAAAAAAAACCAAAAAACAAAAAACAAAGAACCCCATCAAAACATGGGCCGAGGTTCAGCCAGTTCTCCAAAGAAGACATACGGATAGTCAAAAAACACATGAAAAGATGTTCAACATCACTCATTATTAGAGAAATGCAAATCAAAACCACTCTGAGGTACCACCTTACACCTGCCAGAATGGCCATCATCCAAAAGTCTACAAACAAGAAGTGCTGGAGAGGGTGTGGAGAAAAAGGAACCCTAGTACACTGTTGGTGGGATTGTAAATTGGCGCAACCACTGTGGAAAACAGTATGGAGAGTCCTCAGAAAACTAAACATAGAACTCTCATTTGATCCAGCAATCCCACTCCTGGGCATCTACCCAGAGAAAACCATGACTCGCAAAGACACATGTACCCCAATGTTCATTGCAGCACTATTTTCCATAGCCAAGACATGGAAACAACCTAAATGTGCATAAACAAAGGAGTGGCTAAATAAGATGTGGTACATGTACACAATGGAATATTACTCAGCCATTAAAAATCACGAAATACTGGCATTTTTAACAACGTGTTTGGACCGAGACATTATCATGCTAAGTAAAGTCAGTCACACAATGAGACACCAACATCAAATGCTTTCACTGACATGTGGAATCTGAGAAAAGGACAGAATGAACTTCTTTGCAGAACAGATACTGACTCACAGACTTTGAAAATCTTACAGTTTCTAAAGGGGACAGTTTTGGGGGTGGGTGGATGTGCTGGGGTTGTGGGATGAAACTCCTATAAAATTGGATTTTGATGATCATAGTACAACTATAAATGTAATAAATTCATTGAGTAATAAAAATCAAAAAATAAATCTAATATTTGTTGAAAACTGGTCACTTTGAATATTATAACTTGGCTACTCTGCAAATCATATTCTTTCTACTCCCCAGGATTTTTATTTGTTCTGAATTGTAGTTGTTTGTTTAGTGACTTTTCTAAACTATTTTCATATAGACTCTTAACATTACATGGTTTCCAAAGCCTGTGTTCCTTTAGTGTAGTGATATGATGATACTTTGACAGAAATTTGCTTATATACCTGGAGTCCCAAAATAAAGAAAAAAGTTACGTACTTTCCAGATGTTGCAGATTGGTTGTTTTAGCACTCCTTTGATTCTTAGCCAGGTTGTTTACAACTATTCCTTGACCTTCACTTCCTACACTAAGCCAATAGATTCCCCCCAGATGTGGGAGCTTGAGGGCATCTCAGGTCTTTTCTGAGCTTATGTCCTATCCCTGGCATGCAAGTATCTTGCTAGCGTCCATGGTATATGTGAGAGATGCTCAAAGTTCTTATTCTATAATATACTTCATTCCCCATCATTTGACTTTTTTGTCTTAAACTGTTTTCTGTTTTTGTTTGTTTATTTGTTTTTGTTTTCCCCTCCCCCCAGTGGCAGTGGCTTTTTCACTTTTCATTTAATATTTTATAGAACTGTCTTTTACACAGCTGCTTCTCCACCATATTCTAATTCTGAGTTTAACAAAACAAAAGCATGTCCCTTCTCACATCAATATTTGAGGGAATTTAGACAGATAACAACGGTTAAGCACAATTCATTGGGAACAAGTCTGCTGTGCTTCCTCTGGAACAAGGTACCAGAGTAGGCATGTGGGCTGGTATTTCCAAGACCATCACCATACTGGAAAGGACTTTTGAACAAGGATAAGTTAAACTGCACAAATATATCCTACTGTGTTTCAGTGGACTTTCTCTTGATTAAGAATTCATTTTGTTGCTTTAAACCTATGACTATTTTTCCAGGGTTCTGATAATATCAATTCTGACATTTTTGGTCAGGTGTTTCAGTGTTTTTCCTGGTGTCACTCTTGATAAATTTTTGATGTTATTTTTATTATTATCTTACAAATTGCATTACTCAATAAATAGAATACAACTTTCCCTGATGATTTCATTGTAATTAAATAATTCTATTTATGTATAATGAATAGCCAACTTTGACTTTACATAGCCCATTAAATTTATTCTTGAAAAATAATCATGTAAATGATCAACTGACATATCAATTTTATTTTCCTGGCTTTTGTTACAATTTTAGAAATGTGTAACTTTGAGGAAAATTGCTTAACACAATATATGTAAAAATTATTCTGGAATATTTTCATTCACCTCAGGGAACATTCTGACTTCAAGCCCACAGTCTATGTGCATTTAATTTGACAATATGACCCCTGCAAAAAGTCAAATGGATAGTAAATGTATGTGCTCTTTCCGTCTGATCAAGAAGCATATATACATTGAAATGCGCTACAAATCTAATTTTCATTTTATAAAAAGTCCTTACTGTTCCTTTGGCTAGGTAGATGAATTTTATGTCAAAATTTAAAGCAATATATCTCAGCATTATCGTCTACAATTATTTTTTGAATACTTTTTTTTGAAATATCAACTTGGTTAGCATATATTTCCCATTTACTCAGTCAAATTCATGTATATATTGCTGTGAAAGTATTCTGCAGATCTAGTTAAACCCTTAATATCAGTTGACTTTATCTAAGGAAGATTATCCTACATATTATGGATAACCTGAATCAATCATTTGAAGGGCCTTAAAATCAAGGCTGAGAATTTCCTCTGAAAAAGAGAAAAACTTTGGCTGTGAAAAAGCAGTTTTGGATTTATCTCATGATTTCTAGCTTGCTAGTGGTCTTCCTTTACTCATGGCTTGCTCTATGGAATATGGACTCTTAGGCAGCCCACACAAATGCTTAAGCCAACTGCTTGTACTAAATCTCTTGATAGATATATAAGTAGATATGTATAGATATAGGTATAAAATTAGATAAAAATACAGATACATATATCTTTTTCTAGTCTTGCTGAATCCTGACAAATACAGATTTCAGAACTGGAAGTATGGTGCTGCTATAACAAATACCCTAAAATGTGTAAATGGCTATAAGACTGGGTAGTGAGCAGAGGCTGAAATAAAGGAACATGATATAAAATATTTAGATTTAGATTGTCTTGAACATACCATTATTAGAAATTTGGACTTGAAAGACACTGCTAGTGATGGCTCAGAAGAAATCGGGAGAACAATTTTGAAAACTTGAGGAAGAAGGTCCTCATTATGCACTGGTATTTAACTTAGTGAAATTGTTTCTTGCAGTTGTATGCAAAACAAAATTTGTAACTTATGGGTTTGGTCATTGAGCTAACATTTTCAAGCAAAATACTTAGAATATGGTTTGGTTTATTCTTGTTTTTTTAGAATAAAGTGGACATGGAGAATAGACTTGTGGTGGCCAAGGGGAAAGGGGAGGGACTGGGAGGGACTGGGCACTTGGGATAAATAGTGCAGAATGTTGCCTTCAGGATGGATTAGCAATGGGATCCTGCTGTGTAGCACTGGGAACTCTGTCTAGTCAATTATGATGAAACCTGTAATGTGAGAAAGAAGAATGTATACGTGTAAGTGTAACTAGGTCACCATGCTGTACAGAAGAAAAAATATATATAAATAAAAGATTAAAAAAAGGAAGAAGAGTAAGTCAAATTGAGGCAAGAATTTTTTTTTTTGTCTTTTTTGTTGTTGTTGTTGTTGCTATTTCTTGGGCCGCTCCCGCGGCATATGGAGGTTCCCAGGCTAGGGGTTGAATCGGAGCTGTAGCCACCGGCCTACGCCAGAGCCACAGCAACGCGGGATCCGAGCCGCGTCTGCAACCTACACCACAGCTCATGGCAACGCCGGATCGTTAACCCACTGAGCAAGGGCAGGGACCAAACCCGCAACCTCATGGTTCCTAGTCGGATTCGTTAACCACTGCGCCACGACGGGAACTCCAAGAATTGTTAAACAAAAGTGGCTAGGACTTGATAATTTGGGAAGCTTTGAGATTAACCATATGGTAAAAGATGTGAAAATTAATAAACTATTAGGAAAGTTTTCCCTAGAGAAAAGTCTGAAGCTCAGGTTGGCTCATCTGTCGTGGTTACCATGCAGCTTCTGTACAGGGAAGGCTTAGCATGGTGCACTTGCTGGGCTCAGTTGTGGTGCTGTTGCTTGTGCAAATTGAGGGGAGACTCAGGGACTCTTCTTTGCCAGTTGTGGAATGGCTGCTATGCAGGGAGAGTGGGGCACTGTGTGCTTGCCTGTCCTGGGTGTGGCATGGCTGCTGTGCAAGGTGGGTGGGAGCTTACCTAGTCAGATTGTAGTGTGGAGTTAACACCAGCCTGGTAACACTGGCTGGTATTATCAGGGTAGAGAGAGGGTACCAAAAATGGTGTCTGCCAGCTTTAAATCAGGAAATTAGAATAACTAGTTCCTGTCATGGATTGGCAGGTAAAGAACCTGACATAACATCCGTGAGGATGAGAGTTTGATCCCTGACCTCCCTCAGTGGGTTAAGGATCTGGCTTGCCACAATCTACGGCATAGGTTACAGATGTGGCTCAGATCCTGTGTTGCTGTGGCTCCGGCACAGGCTCTGATTCAACCTCTAGCCCAGAAACTTCCATATGCCACAGGTGTGGCCTTAAAAACAAAAAGAAAGAAAAGGAAATTAGAATGAGATGTAAAGATGGTGCTCACCAGTTCCTCCATCCCTGGAGAAGGTCAAGAAAGTCCTAGGAGGTTCCTGCCTCTTCTGCAGCTGATTTAAGTTCAGTAAGTGGGTCTCCCTCACTTATGGTCTAGGTGCTTTCAAATTGTTGCTTTAGCACTGGATCTCAGGCTGACTGGGTCTGTGCTTGAGCCCTTTAAGAGTGGGTTCTCTGTTTCCTACAGTTCTATGGTTTTCCTGGACTCAATCCCCATTAATTTTCAAAACCATAAAATTGGGTGCTTCTCTTTCTGTTGCTAGGCTCAAGGGTCAGGGTACCTGATGTGGAGCTCAATCCCTTTATTCCTGGAGGGAAAGTTTTGTATTTGGGAGGATTCCTCCCCATTGTGGGTCACTGTTTCCGTGTGAGATAATGTCTCTGCCTCTCCTACCCTCTCAATGTGTCTCTTTTATATTTTGTTGTGGAGGCACGGTTCATCTAGTAATCAGATCATTTTCAGAGGAACATTATTTCATATGCTGCTGTAAATCTCTTGTGTACATGGGAGAAGGGGAGTTCATGGTCTTCTTACACTGCCATCTTGAACCTCTTCTCTGAGATTCTGGATTTTGAATTGATACTATAATAAGATCAGACATCTGGAGACTTTAGGATGTGATGACTGTATTTTGTATTTGGTAAAGAGGTGCACCTTTGGAGGCCAAGGGAAGACTATGGTAGGCAGAATGATCTCCCAAAATTTCTGTGCTCTGTACCTTTAAATTTCTGAATATATTATGTTCCATTGCAAAGGAACTTTGCAGATATTCTCTGCAAAGTTTTCAGACCTTAAAATAGGGATATTATCCTGGATTATCCAGGTGGGTCTGCTCTAGTGGTGTAAAGTATTAGAAGCACAGAAATTTCTCTGGCTAAAATCAGATATAACAGACACACTCCAAGAGTAAGAGGGACTTGACTCCCTGTTGCTAGAGAAAGCACATGGAAGCCTTGAGAATGAATGTGAACAGCCTCTAGGAGCAAGACTGGCCCACAGCTATCAAGTAAACTGAGATATAGGTTCTACAACCACAAGGAAATGAATGCTGCCAACAGCCTAAATGATCTTGGAAGCTTATTTTTCCCACATCCTTCAGAAAGGAACACAGCCTTACCAACATCTTGATTTCAGCAGTGTGAGATTCTGAGGTAAGGATCCATGTTCACTCACTTAGGCTTCTGACATACAGAAACTTTATGATGATAAATTTGTGTTGTTTTGAGCTGCTATTATTTTGGTAATCTGTTATGGCAGTAACAGAAAACAAATACACTTTGTGTAGGTCATAATTTCCCAAAGTGCTGTCTGTGGATCCCAGAGTATCACAGATTCTTTCAGGGCTCTGCAAGGTCAAAATGATTTTCATAATAATATTAAGACACTATTTTACATTTTGCTTTCTACTGGGTTGACGTTTGCACTGATAGTGCAAAAGTAATGTTGAGTATAACTCTTGGCACTTGAGGTAGTGGCATCAAAGAGTATGTGAACTCACAGGGAGAAAAAACAAAAACAACAAATAGTTTAATTTAAGAATTTCCTTGATTAAGCAGTAAAAAAAATATTCATTATGAACCTCAGGGTTAGAATACGTTTCTTTTAATATTCTATGTAACAAAATTAGAAGTTTGTAAAAACCCTAGTTTTCAAGATTGAAATTAGCAGTGTTTCGAGGAAAAGTTAATTATGCAATTGTTATTGTTCTGAGCATATATGGTGACTTTCTCAAGGATCACTGTTTTTACTTAAACAACTGACAGAAAAATATGCTTATTCAGACATGGGTATTTGTTAGATATTTTGCTAAAAATGAACAAAATAAATTGCCTGTGGTTTTAAGGAAAGTAACTTAATTTTTCCCAATGATAAATTTGAGCTTTCAAGTGAAAATTAGAATTTTGGAAAATATATTCAGCGCTGTGAGCTTGAAAGCTTCTAAATATCTGAGACTTTTTTATGAGATCTGTGAGACTGGTGATGATGCTCCTGAAAGTGATTTTTTTTTTTTGGCCATGCCTGCAGCATGTGGAAGTTCTGAGCCAGAGATTGAACCTGGGCCGCAACAGTGACTCAAGCCACTGCAGTGACAATGCCACATCCTTAACCTGCTGAGCCACAAGGGAACTACCAAATGTAACTTTTTTGGTATGGCATTATGATATGTCAGCATTTAGATGTATTTTTAAAATTGGAATTTTAATTTTTAACACTATATATATATATATATCAATTAATATGCATTGTAAACAAAAGCATTTTGAGGTCATCAGTAATTTTAAGAGTGTAAAAGGGTCCAAGGCCAAAAAATTTGAGAAACATTGGTATAGATTATCAATCAGGTACTCAAGTTACAATTCTAATGAGAATTTAACTAAATACTTTAGTTAAGTAGCCATTGGTGAATACTGTGATAAATATTTGTGTGTGCTAAATGACCCCACGATAGGTCTTTTAAACCTCTTTTAGGTACTGTGAAACCAGCTTCTATAGATTCTTTAAGATCTCCTTCTGGAGTGGAGAGATTTGTAAAATGTGAACATTTAGGACACCCAGATGTCTTGATTAAATATATATAACTGAAAATGTAATTAGTGAATTCATGCGTAAATTTCGTTTTGAATTGCTTCACCCAGAGATTCTTACTTTTTTTCATATATAATGATTTTTATTTTTTTCCATTATAGCTGGTTTACAGTGTTCTGTCAATTTTCTACTGAATAGCATGGTGACCCAGTTACACATACATGTATACATTCTTTTTTCTCACATTATCATGCTCCATCATAAGTGACTAAACATAGTTCCCAGTGCTACACAGCAGGATCTGATGGCTAATCCATTCCAAAGGCAATCCATTAACCCCAAGCTCCCAACCCATCCAACTCCCTCCCCACCCCTCTTGGCAACCACAAGTCTCTTCTCCAAGTCCATGATTATCTTTTCTGTGGAAATGTTCATTTGTGCTATATATTAGATTCCAGATATAAGTGATATCATATGGTATTTGTATTTCTCTTTCTGACTTGCTTCACTCAGAATGAGTCCATCCATGTTGCTGCCAATGGCATTATTTCGTTCTTTTTTATGGCTGAGTAGTATTCCACTGTGTATATATACCACATCTCCCTAATCCAATCATCTACCAGTGGACATTTGGATTATTTCCATGTCTGGGCTATTGTGAATAGTGCTTCAATGAACATGGGGGTGCATGTGTCTTTTTCAAGGAAAGTTTTGTCTGGATATATGCCCAAGTGTGGGATTGATAGGTCATATGGTAGTTCTATGTACAATTTTCGAAGGTACCTCAATACTGTTCTCCATAGTGGCTGTACCAGCTTACATTCCCACCAACAGTGCAGGAGAGAACATAGGCAAAACATTCTCTTACATCAACCATACAAATGTTTTCTCAGGTCAGTCTCCCAAAGCAACAGAAATAAAAGCAAAAATAAACCAATGGGACCTAATCAAACTGACAATCATTTGCACAGCAAAAGAAACCAAAAAGAAACCAAAAGGACTACTTAAAGAATGGGAGAAAATAGTTTCAAATGATGCAACTTACTTTAATTAATTACTTTATTTTTGACATATTCTGATTCCACTCAAAACAATTGTATTAGATAGAGATTAGGAGGCAGGGAGGCAAACTGAACTTCAGTCACTTGATGGTCTTTGTCTTTTTGTCCCATGATTTGATGCTAAGGTTTCAGAATGGTGGTTCTAGAATACCCTACTATGAGAACCCAGTGCAGGACACAGCAGTGAGGGTCTTATAGGAAATATGGATTTTGAGGCAGTTGGTTCTTAAAAATAAGAGAAACTAAGAGGTGAAATCATGAAATACCATTTTTACTTTAATTCCTTTCTCATGTTTGTATTTGTCCTTTGAGTCTGAAACAATGTGGGTGGCTTCATTAGTTCAGTTGCTGGTATATGCTTTATGGTGATTTTATTCTCTTTATTGTCTTTATGTTCAAAAGATTAACGTGCTTTGAATTTGATGTTTACCAATGTACAGCATCTTATGAGCACTTTACAAAGAGAAGAAAATATTTACATATTCTCTGGTAGTTATAACAGTATGACTGATTTACATGTGGAATTAAACTAATTTATGAATCATTTTGGTGTGAGAAGTGATAAGCCTGAAAATGAATGGCAAAACCAATTACCTTTCTTACTGTAACCTTGTTTCTGGATATTACTACAATAAAATATTTTCTTATTATAAATTATGAATGTTTATATTCTAACAGATTGAGTAAATATATACATCCTTCTCCATCTTCTTTACTCATTTTTAAACTTCTTGCCTATCCAACTGTACCTCAATGCATTATTTAATCTATATACATAGGCTAAAGGCCAAAGTTGAGACTTGCTCCTGTGTTTAATTCAGGGTGATATTAATATGAATTCCATTTGTTCCTAAATTTTGCAAGGACATATTATACAAATCATGTTCATAATAAAGTAAGACCTATCTTCTCTTTTAATAATTGCTATTTAATTTCAATTATTCATAATATCTCTAATTTATATTCAATCATGAAATTAAGTAAGATTCTATTGTGAAGTTAAGAAAATTGTTTTACACTGTCCTTCATTCCATTGACAAAAGCTTTCTTAAGGACAATGGAACTTGTTGTTGCTTCTTAAGGACTATATACTATGGCACCCACTGTTGCACTGTAGAGATGATTTTACACTTATTGCTGGGCCTAGGTTTCTAAGATAATTTTGAATGATCTTATTTACATTCCTGAGTGCAGAAAGTGGATTTTTCTAAGAGTTCAATAAATGTGCACAATTATTAACATGTATGTATATATGTACATGTTATACATAGAAATGTTAAATTTCAGAATCTTAGTGAAATTTACATTTCAAAGTTAGTTTACCTGGAGATGACAACTGAATTTAATTTGCAGTCCTAAAAATATGAACATTTGAAAAATGATGTTTTTGAATTTTTTATTGTAGTTATCTCTAGTTTGGCCTAATAATTAAGTAGAGTTTTACGTTGTTTTCTCTGAAATTTTGCAGCAGGTTTTTGAGTAATCCATTATAAAGTGTACTGCACTATTATCCTTACTAGTTATGAATTATTTTAAAGTCTATTTAGGCATTGTTAGGAAAATGTGCTATAGGTGTGAAATTATGATATTTACTATGCTTAGTGTTTTATAGATTCACATTAGGCAAATACTCCCATCAGTTCAAGTTGTATAATAGAACTAAGGTTAGAAGAAAAAATAAATTCACATACTCTAATATACCTGGAGGCAGAAATGAGTTCTTCATTTTAATTAAAGCAACAAATAACACACAATAGATTTTTTATACTACATGATTTGACTAGTTGGCTTAATTAAGTAGGAAAGTATATGTTTCACTTGAATACAGACTGCCTTTGCTTAAACTATGAAATCTTCCATGTTTTATAAAGCATTCATTGTTTTCTTTTGAATATTTCTGCATTGACACAACGTAAGGCTGAAAAATCTTGACAGAAGTGTCAAGATACGAGTCTTTTTACTCATATTTTGTGTCTGGTTCCCCTCAGAGGGCAGTGTTATATTCCATAATGGAAGGAGCTCAGACATTTGAGTCAAGCAGGTATAAGTTTGAATTTATCTCTTTTTCATTCATTCATGTATTCATTTAATCAATGAATACATTTTGAGATGGCAGACATTGTCCTCTGTACTCTGGTGATAGTGAAGAGGAAGATAAACATCTCTTGCACTCTTGAGATTTAAAATTTAATTGAGGTAGACATCCAAGAAAGCAAGCAAATAAAATATTAAGGGTTTTAGATTGTTTCCCTCAAAACAGAGCCTGAGGTGTCAATATGCATGCCAGAATTTGGGGGTGGGGTATGTTCTTAGGATCAACATCTGTGAGGGAGAGGAGACAGTAAGATTGGACAGAAACTGAGATGAAATGTAAACAAAGACCTTAGAAGGTCCCTCAGAATATTCTAGAGCTGAGATGACCTTCAAATTGCATCATTCTGAGGCAAGGACCCTGGACCTTTATATACCTGCATTTATCAGTCATTGGATGTGGGGGGGATGTGACCTTAAGGCAAGAGCTCTTTCTTTGGTGAAGGATAATTTTGAAAGAAGAACTCTGCTTCGAACCATCAGCTATTAGTATTCTGAGGCAGATGGAGGAATGAGTACCTTAAAGAGTTCTGAAGGAGAGCAGGCAATTCAACACAGCATCTGTGACCCATTGTAATGTGTGCTTTAGTAGGGGCCATGCAAATATACTTTAGGGTCACACAGAATTGTATAACCTAAATTGAAAAGGGTCAGGGAATTTCCCCTCCACATAATTACCTATAAAATGAAACCTATAGAGTGAAGAGTTTGGGGAATGGATATTAGGAGCTGTGCATTCATAGGTAATTTCAAATGCCAACAGTCAAAGCAAAAGAGAACACTGAGTGTTGAGAAGACTAAAAAGAAAATGTTGGATTCAGAGTTAGGAGAAGTGTAGATGAGGACAAAGAGATAAATAGGCTAGATCATGTCTTCTCTACTATGTTAAGAATTTATTCCTTAGGACTATATGACCTTAAGCAAATTACTTCAAGTTACTGCACATGTACTTTCCTGATCTATATTATATGAAGAAAATATTATTCAATTCCAAGGATTATGCTGAGGTTTGAATGACATAACGTAATGATCCCAACATGGTGCCTGGCAAGTGATAAGTACTCACCCTTCCATTTATAAATAGATAATGCAGCCTTTAGCCTTAAATAAAGAAATAATGGTTTAGATAGTTGTAATTTTGGTATACATCAGAGAGGTCTCATAACCAAATATTTTATCCCGTCAATGACAGGTATTTTAGCACCCTGAAATATTCTGCATCAAAATTTACTTTTCTAAAGATAGTAAGAAGACTGCAATATAATGAGATAACTCGATTCATGTTTGGCGAAATAGGGGATGGAATTCTGAATGTAGAGGGCAAAGAGGCAGAAAGAGGGATGATGGCAATATTAAAAATACATTTAGCGTGTTTTAAAATTTAACATACCATCAGCACTGGAAATGGCTGATTTTGACAACATGTTTTATATATTTGTACAAATAAGAAAGTAATGTTTTTATTTATCAGTTTGGCAGGAATAAAAACAATCTTAGATTATGTTTCAGTGAGATGGACCCACTGATTTTGTCTAGTGGGAATATAAACTGGGACAACCTTTCTAGAGAGTGTTTGGCAGTATATGTAGGGTCCAGAGGTGTTCATACCTTTGCTAATAAATCTTATATAGAAATTCATGATCAGGAAATAATCAGTGAGAGACATCCATTTTGATGTATAGGAATATTAATCACATTGCTATTTATAGGAGCAAAAAATTTAAAAAAGACTGATGCCAAATGAAAGGAAAACAGTTATGTACACTGATGTATGTTCACACAGAAGATTATTAGCCAGATTTAAATTTCAAGTTTTTAAGGAATATCTATTATGATAAAATTTTCATTAAATAAAATAAAATTCATTATATCAAACTACAGGCAGAATATTCTTGCAATATTCAAAATTATTTCTATAAATTCCCATGTGGACAGTAATCTCTAAATTGTGCACTTTGTGACTAAGGTACCTTTATATTTGTAATAATAAATAAGAAACTAGAAGCAAAGGGATGGACTGCCTTCCATGAATAGAGTACAAATTTTGCACTATTCAGCCTGGAAAGGTTAAGGTTGAAGTAACATGTAACTGAAACCCATACAATCAAAATACCACATTGGTAGATACTCTATGTAGTTTGAAATTAATTGTAGTTTTAAAAATGTCAAGAGAAAAGAAGCAACATTTTAAAAGGTGATAATACTAAATACAATAAATAATTTAAAGAAGTATTTAGATAAATTAATGGATATCTAATCTGTATAATTATTATCAGAAGATGGGTACATTTAGAGCATCTTTTCACCTTTTATGATAGTAAGATCCTTTGTAATAATTTGCATTGCTGCTTTGTTTTATATTTATAAATTGTCTCATTAACTACTATTGTGGTTTAAGCTTTGTAGGCACAAAGATCATGCCCATTTCACTAATATATATATCCACTGAAGTGTCTACAGAGTGTTTTCATATTTGAATCTCAATTAATATATCTAACTGTATTGAGCCATAATTCTCTCCCAGAAGATAGCCATTAAGCAGAATTACAGATTGGCTTACAATTGGTAGGCCCCACAGAAGTTTAGCTCAATAAATGAGAGAGCAATTCTGATTTTTTTAGTTCATTAAAAATGAGAGCAAAAAGTGCAGAGCTATATTCACTTGTACACAAGACAAGATGGAAAAGATCCAAGAGAATATAGCTCTTTCTGCAATAAGGAATTCACTGAAACATACCTGTAAAAACATGCATTCCTTTGGTGAATGGAATTATGGGACTCTAGCCATAGTATTTTAGAGATACTTATGATCACTAGAAAATAAAAATGTATGTATTTTTGATGTCATATTGAATTAAATAAAGTGGATTAAATAAATACTTCTTTCATATATGTGATTATGGGAATTGTACAGGAACATCCAGAAGCTTGAGTACACTAAGAACAATTGAGGCAACTGGCTTAAATATAAGTCATGATGGTTTTCTTTTTTAGATGTACATACATTAGGGGTAGTGTATTGTAGTGGCTGCATTTCTACACACATTATATTAAGCTGCAGAGTTCCAGAAGTACTTTAAAATTGAAAGTACATGATTTTCTTTTCTGTGGAGATGTTCAGAAAATCATGGACTTGGAAAACAGACTTGTGGCTGCCTGATGGGAGAGGGAGGGAGTGGGAGGGATCAGGAGCTTGGGATTATCTGACACAATTTAGAATAGATTTACAAGGAGATCCTGCTGAGTAGCATTGAGAACTATGTCTAGATACTCATGTTGCAACAGAACAAAGGGTGGGGGAAAAATGTAATGTATACATGTAAGGATAACTTGAACCCCTTGCTATACAGTGGGAAAATTAAAAAAAATAAAAAATAAATAAAAAAATAAAATTGAAAGTACAATGTAAGTAGAAATATGCAGTTACCTCAGAGAGCTGGTAAGCCCTCTCTGCACATGTTTCTGGTCTGATCAGAAAGCTAGAGAACATAAAGAACCCAGAACTAACTATTAGAGAAGATATATAATG
The DNA here is from genome assembly GCF_016906955.1 of Phacochoerus africanus. Classification (NCBI taxonomy): domain Eukaryota; kingdom Metazoa; phylum Chordata; class Mammalia; order Artiodactyla; family Suidae; genus Phacochoerus; species Phacochoerus africanus. Next base: position 81,357,310 of record NC_062560.1, on the reverse strand, counting down.
ATGCAAATGATGGGCCATGTGCCTGCAGAGTTTGGAGGGAAATAAAAACAGGAGCCTTGGTAAAAGTCATAGAGCACTGCTTATAAAATCTAATTCTGAAGACATTTCTTTGGGAAATTCTTTACAAAACAAGTCCATTTTGCCTTTATGCCAATAAATTTCATTCTTGCCCACTGTAGTAGAAGAAAATAGGTTGTCAGAAACTCTCAGAAAAGTATCTACTAGAGGTTTTATTAGTACAGTACAAAAAATGCAAGAGATTATAAAAGGGAGACTACTTTTGTCATATGGTCCCAATAGTTTGGATATTAAGAACTGCAGCTGTGAAGTCTAGATAAGGAGGATTTATCTGGAACTGAGAAAGAACTGTGTAACATCTATCTAACAGTGATGATGATGAAGACAATGAAAATTGTTTGATATTTGAGCCCATTTACAAAGAATTATCACACACATTGTCTGTTTTGAGCCTCACAATGTATCCAAAAGGTAATTAGGGCACATAAACTAGTCCCACATTAGAGATAATTAAAGAGACCCAGAGTGGGTTAGGGATTTGCTTAAGTTCACAAAAGAATTGAAACATTTGTTTCTCAAATGTATATCCAATGTTTTTTCCATTGAGATTAGAGTGGAAGCAAGGACATTTTTTTAATTACTCAAATGAATTTATCACATCTGTAGTCCTATAATGATCATAACAATCTTATTTCACAGCCGAAGCACATCTCCCTACCCCCAAACTGTCTCCTCCAGAGACCATAAGTTTTTCAATGTCTGTGAATCAGTATCTGTTCTGCAAAGAAGTTCAGTCTGTCCTTTTTTTAGATTCCACATGTCAGTAAGAGCATTGGAGGTTGGTGTCTCATTGTCTGGCTGACTTCACTTGGCATGGTAGTTTCTAGGTCCATCCATGTTGCTAAAAATGCCAGTATTTCGTGATTTTTAATGGCTGAGTAATATTCCATTGTGTATATATACCACTTCGTCTTGATCCACTCCTCTGTCAATGGACATTTAGGTTGTTTCCATGTCTTGGCTATGGAAAATAGTGCTGCAATGAACATTGGCTACATGTGTCTTTGCGAGTCGTGGTTTTCTCTGGGTAGATGCCCAGGAGTGGGATTGCTGGATCAAATGGGAGTTCTATGTTTAGTTTTCTGAGGACTCTCCATACTGTTTTCCACAGTGGTTGCACCAATTTACAATCCCACCAACAGTGTACTAGGGTTCCTTTTTCTCCACTCCCTCTCCAGCACTTCTTGTTTGTAGACTTTTGGATGATGGCCATTCTGGCAAGTGTAAGGTGGTACCTCAGAGTGGTTTTGATTTGCATTTCTCTAATAATGAGTGATGCTAACCATCTTTTCATGTGTTTTTTGACCATCTGTATGTCTTCTTTGGAGAACTGCCTGTTTAGATCTTCTGCCCATTTTTTGATAGGCTTGTTTGTGTTTTTGGTATGGAGCTGCAGAAGGTGTTTGTAAATTTTGGAGATTAATACATTGTCAGTTGATGCACTTGAAAAACTTTTCTCCCATTCTGTGGGTTGTCTTTTCATTTTGTTGAGAGTTTCCTTTGCTGTGCAGAAACTTTGAAGTTTAATTAGGTCCCCTTGATTATTTTTGTTTTTACTCTCATTATTCTAAGAGGTGGATCTGAGAAGATGTTGCTGTGGTTTATGTCAGAGAGTGTTTGGCCTATGTTTTCCTCTAGGATTTTTATAGTGTCTGGTCTTGTATCTAGGTCTTTCATCCATTTGGAGTTTACCTTTGTGTATGGTGTTAGGGAGTGTTCTAATTTCATTCTTTTCCCTGTGGCTGTCCAGTTTTCCCAGCACCACTTATTGAACAAGCTGTCCTTTCTCCACTGTATATCCTTGCCCCCTTTGTCATAGATGAGTTGGCTGTAGGTGCGTGGGTTTAATTCTGGGCTTTCTATCCTGTTCCACTGATCTGTATGTCTGCCTCTGTGCCAGTACCATATGGTTTTGATGATTGTTGCTTTGTAGTATAGTCTGAAGTCCAGAAGCCTGATTCCTCTACGTCCATTTCTCTTTTTCAGGACGTCTTTGGCTATTCTGGGTCTTTTGTGCTTCCAAACAAACTTTAAAATATTTTGTTTGAGTTCTGAGAAAAATGTCCCTGTTAATTTGATAGGGATTGCATTGAATCTGTAGATTGCCTTAGGTAGTATAGTCATTTTGATAATATTAACTCTTCCAATCCAAGAGCATGGTATATCTTTCCACCTATTTGTGTCATCTTTGATTTCTTTCATCAGTGTTTTATACTCTTCAGAGAAGAGTTCTTTTGTCTCTTTAGGTAGGTTTACTCCTAGGTATTTGATTGTTTTGGATGTGATGGTAAATGGGATTGCTTCCCTAATTTCTCTTTCTGCTCTTTCATTGTTAGTGTGTAGAAATGCCATTGATTTCTGTGTATTAATTTTGTATCCTGCGACTTTGCCAAATTCATGGATGAGCTCTGTTTTCTGTTAGAGTCTTTAGGATTCTCTAGGTATAGTATCACATCTGCAAATAGTGATAGTTTTACCTCTTCCTTTCCCGTTTGGATTCCTTTTATTTCTTTTACTTCTCTGATTGCTGTGGCTAGGACTTCCAAAACTATGTTGAAGAGTAGTGGCAAGAGAGAGTACATCCTTGTCTTCTTGTTCCTGATCTCAGTGGGAATTCTTTCAGCTTTTCACCATTGAGAATGATGTTTGCTGTGGGCTTTTCATATATGGCCTTTATCATGTTGAGGTAGGTTCCCTCTATGCCCACTTTCTGAAGGGATTTTATCAGAAATGGGTGTTGGATTTTGTCAAAGGCTTGTTCCGTGTCTATTGAGAGGATCATATGGTTTTCATTCTTCATTGTTTTAATGTGGTGCATCACACTGATGGATTTGCAGATATTGAAGAATCCTTGCATCCCTGGGATAAATCTCATTTGATCATGATGTACAATCCTGTTAATGGATTGGTTGTGGTCTGGATGTGGTTTGCTAGTATTTTGTTGAGGATTTAGCATTGATGTTTCATTGATAAGTGAAATTGGCCTGTAGTTTTCTTTTTTTGTGGTATCTTTGTCTGGTTTTGGTATCAGGGTGATGGTGGCCAAGTAGAATGACTTTGGGAGTATCCCTTCCTCTGCAATTTTTTGAAATAGTTTCAGAAGGAGAGGTGTTAGCTCTTCTCTAAATGTTTTTTAGAATTTGCCTGTGAAGCCATCTGGTCCTGGACTTTTGTTTGTTGGAAGCTTTTTAATCACAGTTTCAATTTCAGTTCTTGTGATGGGGCCATTCATCTTTTCTCTTTCATCTTGGTTTAGTCATGGTAGATTGTACTTTTCTAAGAATTTGTCCATTTCTTCTAGGTTTTCCGTTTTATTGGCAGATAGTTACATACAGTAGTCTCTTAAGATCCTTTGTATTTCTGTGATGTCTGTTTTTACTTCTCCTTTTTCATTTCTAATTTTATTGATTTGAGTCCTCTCTCTTTTTTGCGTGATAAGTCTGGCTAAGGGTATATCAACTTTTTTTGTCTTTTTGCTATTTCTTTGGGCCACTCCTGTGGCATATGGAGGTTCCCAGGCTAGGGGTTGAATAGGAGCTGTAGCCACCAGCCTACACCAGAGCCACAGCATCGCGGGATCCGAGCCACTTCTGCAACTTACACCACAGCTCATGGCAACGCCGGATCGTTAACCCACTGAGCAAGGGCAGGGACCGAACCCGCAACCTCATGGTTCCTAGTTGGATTCGTTAACCACTGTGCCATGACAGGAACTCTAGGGTTTATCAATTTTGTTGATCTTTTCCAAGAACCAGTTTTCGTTTCATTGATCTTTTCTATGGATTTCATTGTTTCTATTTCATTGATTTCTGCTCTGATCTGTATGATTTCTTTCCTTCTACTAACTTAAGTCTTCTCTGTTCTTCTCTCTCAAGCTGCTTTAGATGTAAAGTTAGCTTGTTTATTTGGGCTTTTTCTTGTTTCCTGAGGTGGGCTTGTATTGCTATAAACTTTCCTCTTAGAATGGCTTTTGATACATCCCATAGGTTTTGGAGTGTAGTATCTTCATTGCCCTTTGCTGCTAGCTTTTTTTAAAATTTCCTCTTTGATTTCTTCAGTGATCCATTGGTTGTTGAGTAGCATGTTGTTTGGTCTCCACGTGTTTGTGTTTTTTGCAGTGTTTTCTTGTTGTTGATTTCTAGTCGTATTGCATTGTGTTCACAAAAGATGCTTGATATGCTTTCAATTTTCTTAAAGTTACCAAGGTTGGACTTGTAGCCCAGGATCTGATCAATCTTAGAGAATGTTCCATGTGCACTTGAGAAAAATGTGTATTCTGTTGATTTGGATGGAATGTCCTATAAATATCTATGAAGTCCATCTGGTTTAATGCATCATTCAGGGTCTGTGTTTCCTTATTGATTTTCTGTCTGGATGATCTGCCTGTTGCTGTAAGTGGGGTGTTAAAGTCCCCCAGTATGATTGTGTTATTGTCGATTTCTCCTTTTAAGGTTGTTAGCAGTTGCCTTATATATTGTGGTGAACCTATGTTGGGTGCATAGATATTTAAAATTGTTATATCATCTTCTTGGATTGATCCTTTGATCATTATGTAATGACCTTCTTTGTCCCTTAAAATATTCTTCATTTTAAAGTCTATTTTGTCTGATATGAGTATTGCTACTCCTGGTTTCTTTGGATCCTCGATTGTGTGAAATATTTTCTTCCATCCTCTCACTTTCAATTTGTATGTGTCCCTAGAAGTGAAGTGGGTCTCTTGAAGACAGCATATATATGGTCTTATTTTTGTATCCATTCAACCAGTCCATGTCTTTTGGCTGGGGCATTTAGTCCATTAACATTTAAGGCAATTATTATTATGTATGTTCTTATTGCCATTTTATTCATTGCTTTGGACTTGTTTTTGCTGCTCTTTTTTCCTTCCTTCTTCTTGTGTTCTTTTCTGCCTATAGAAGTTCCGTTAGTATTTGTTGTAAGGCTGGTTTAGTGTTGCTGTATTCTCTCAACTTCTGCTTTTCTGTGAAGCTTTTTATTTCTCCTTCAAATCTGAATGGGAGCCATTCTGGGTAGAGTCATCTTGGTTGGAGGTTTTTTCCTTTCACCACGTGAAGTATATCATGCCCCTCCCTTCTGGCCTGCAGAGTTTCTGCTGAAAAATCTGCTGATAACCTTGTTTGGGTTCCCTTGTATATTATTTGTTTCTTTTCCCTAGCTGCTTTCAAGATGTTCTCTTTGTCTTTAATTTTGGTCAGTTTGATTAATATGTGTCTCAGAGTATTCCTCCTTGGGTTTAGTTTATATGGTTCTCGTTTTCTTTCCTGGTTTTGAGTGAGTGATTACTTCCCCATGTTAGGGAAGTTTTTGGCTATTATCTCTTGGAATATTTTTTCTGTCTCCTTCTCTCTCTCTTCTCCTTCTGGCACCCCTATAATACAGATGTTCATGTGTTTAACATTGTCCCAGAGTTCTCTGAGTCTCTCTTCATTTCTTTTCAATCTTTTTTCTCTTTTCTGTTCCACTTCTGTAATTTTCACTAATCTGTCCTCCACCTCGCTTATTCGTTCATCTGCCTCCTATGGTAGCTGCTTCTAGTGAATTTTTTATTTCAGTTATTGTATTTTGCATCTCTTCTTGTTTAAGTTTTATATCTTGTATCTCTTTGGTCAGTGTTTCCTGTAAGTTATCCATCTTTGCCTCCAGTTTATTTCCAATGTCTTGCATCCTCTTCAGCATCAACAGTCTAAAGTGTTTTTCCTGGAGGCTGAGAATCTCCTCCTCACTTATCTGATTTTCTGTTTTTTTTCTTTCTCCCTCATCTGAGTTATGGTTCTCTGTATTTTCATTTGTATAGCTTTTTGGTATGGTGACCTTTTTACAGATAATAGAGTTGTAGCCTCTCTTACTTCTGTCTGCCCCCCTGTGGCTGAAGTTGGTCTGGGGGCTTGCTGTAGGCTTCCTGTTGGGAGTGGCTGATGCATGCCCACTGGTAGGTGGAGCTGATTCTAGTCCCTCTGGTGTGTGGGGCTTAGTCTCTGGATGGGATTAGAGGCAGTTTTGTGCCTGAGGGGTCTTTAGGTAGCCTGTTTACTGAGGGGAAGTTCTGTGATCCCCACTTGGGTTGTTTTTTCCCTGGGGCCTCTCAGCAGCTGACTGACAGGTGGGGCCAGATTTTCCCAACATGCCCACCTCCATAGAATGGCAGGGCTGCTGAATATTCTTGAGAGCTTTGCCTTCAATCTTCCCTCATAACAAGCCACATTCACCCCTGTTTTCCCAGGATGTCCTCTAAGAACTGTAGTCACTTTTGACCCAGATTCCCATGGAAAATTTGCTTTGCCCTGGGACTCAGTGCATGTGAAAGTCTGTGTGCACCTTTTTAGAATGGGGTCTCCATTTCCCCCAGTCCTGTGGAGCTCCTGTGCACAAGCCCCACTGGCCTTCAATGACAGATGCTCTGGGGCTCTTTCTCCCAGTGCCAGATCCTCACATGTGAGGGTTTGATGTGGGGCTCAGAACTCTTACTCCTGTAAGTGAGTCTCTGTGAACCAGTTAGTCTCCAGTCTGTGGAGCTTCCCACACAGGAGGTATGGGGTTGTTTATATTGGGAATTCACCGCTCCTACCTTTTTATGTGGCTTCCTCTTTGTCTTCTGGAGTAGGATATCTTTTTTAAGGATTCTGGTCCATTTGTGTGAAAAGTGCTCAGTCTTTAGTTGTGAAGTTTGTTTTTTAGGAGAGAAGTTGAGCTCCAATTCTTCTATTCCGCCATCTTAATCCCCTGGGGGAACCAGGACTGGTACAAGAAAATGGCAAATTATAGGGAGTATATCTTCAGTTTTAGCTGATGGTTATCATGTGGAGATACATGTGGCTCAGACTTGCTGAATCTGATTTTTCTGGAGATGTTTTCATAAGTGCTCTTCTTCTTGGTGAGGATTTAGTCCACGTCAACCATCTAGACAAGGGAAGGCACCACTTATGAACCCAAGACCTTAAAGGAAAAAGTGAGTCACGATCTTGTGGTTGTTGATTCTACAAAAATCCTTTGATATATCTTTGTGTCTGCTTTGTGGTTCCTTTGTGAATAATGACATTCCTAACCCAAAAGATCAATATCCTCCAGGGGTTCCGCCTCCACCTATGGCCTTTGTTTTAAAGTCTATTTTGTCTGATATGAGTATTGCAACTCCTGCTTTCCTGTCTTGTCCATTGCCATGAAATATCTTTTCCCATTCCCTCACTTTCAAGCTATATGTGTCCTTTGCTCTAAGGTGAGTTTCTTGTAGACAGCAGATTGAAGGTTTTTGCTTTTTTATCCAATCAGGCACTTAGTGTCTTTTGAGTGGAGCATTCAGTCTATTGACATTGAAGGTGATTTTTTTTTTGTCTTTTAGAGCCACACCCATGGCATATGGAGGTTCCAGGCCAGGAGTCCAATTGGAGCTGTAGCCGCCGGCCTATAGCCACAGCAACGCAGGATCTGAGCCACGTCTGCAACCTATGTCACAGCTCATGGCAATGCCAGATCCTTAACCCATTGAGTGAGGCAAGGTATCAAACCCGCATCCTCATGGATGCTAGTAGGGTTCGTTAACCAGTGAGCCATGATGGGAACTTCAAGGTGATTATTGATAGATATGTATATATTTCCATTTTAAACCTTGTTTTCCAGTTGATTCTATGTTTGTATTTTCTTTTCTTTTTTTGGGTTGGATGGTTTCCATTTATTTTATGCTTGAGTTTTTTTCTTTTCAGTTTTTGTGAATGTACTCTTCAGTTTGATTTGTGGTTCCCCTTTTTTTCAATCACATTAAGCCCTTTCTATATCTGCTTGCTTTTGCCTGATAGTCATATGGGCTCAAACACATCATTAAAATAAAAGAAAAGAATCTATATTTTCTTGCTTTCCTTCCCCACATTGTATGATTTTGATGTCTTTTTTTTTTAAACATATTCATGTTTAGATCTGTATGCTGGCTTATTTATGTGATTGCTTTCCAATTGTGGTTTCCTCCATCCTAATTCTTCTTTTTCTCTTATCTCTCTCTCTCTTTTTTTTTTAATTAGAGAAGCCTTTTCAGTTTTTTCTTTTAGAATGTGGTTAGTATTGCTGTATTCTTTTAGCTTTCATTTTTTTGGAGATATTCTTTTTATTTCTCCTTCTGTTTTAAATGACATTCTTGCTAGATAGAGTATTCTAGGTTGCAAATTTTTTCATTTCAGTTCTTTAAATATATCTTGTCACTCCCTTCCAGCCTGTAGTGTTTCTGTAGAGAAATCAGCTCATAGCCTTATGGGGGTTCCCTTATAATTAATGCTTTGCTTTTCTCTTGCTGCATTTAGAATCCTCTCTTTAACTTTTGCCATTTTTATTATAATATGTCTCGGTGTGGGCCTGTTTGTGTTCACCTTGTTTGGAGCCTTCTGTGCTTCCTGTATCTTGATATCAGTATGCTTTATATTTGGAAAGTTTTCAGCCATAATTTCCTCAAATATATTTTCAATCCCTTTTTCTTCTTCTTTTCCTTCTTGAATGACTATTATGCATAGATTGGCCCACTTTATATTATCCCATAAGTCTCTTATATTGCTTTCATGTTTTTTTCATTTGGTTTTCTGTCTGTTGTCCTGATTGGGTGATTTCCATTATTCTATCTTCCATGTCACTAATTCATTCCTCTGCATTATTCATTCTTCTCTTTATTGCCTTAAGCTCAGTTTGTATCTCTGCAAATGAATTTTGTAATTTTTCTTGGCTCCTCCTTATATTTTCTAGTTTCTTTCTAAAGGATTCTGCATTACTGTTCATATCCTCTCTTAATTCCTTCAGTATTTTCAGTGCCTCCCTTTTGAACTCAATATCTGTCAGGCTGTAGAAATCTGTTTCTTTGTTGACTGCTTTAGGTGAATTCTCCTGTTCCTTTAACTGGGAATGGTTACTGTAATTCTTCATCTTCTTTGTGTTTTTCTTTTTCTGTGAGTGCTATATACACTCTATTTTTTTGTAATTTATTTTTTATTATTTCCCCCAACACTTTTTTTTCCCACTGTACAGCATGGGGACCCAGTAACACATACATGCACACATAATTTTTTATCCCATTGTCTTGCTGTGTTGTATGTATCTAGACATAGTTCTCAGTGCTGCACAGCAGGGTATAATTGTTAATCCATTCCAAATGCAATAGTTTGCATCTGTTAACCCCAAGCTCCCAATCCCTCCCACTCAATCCTCCTCCCCCCTGGCAACCACAAATCTATTCTCCATGTCTATGATTTTCTTTTCTGTGGAAAGATTCATTTGTGCTGTATATTAGATACCATATATGAGTGATATCATATGGTATTTTTAATAACCTTTTACAACCTATTTCAGAGAATGTATTGCCTATGATATCTTTTAGGATTTTTAAGGTGCCATGTCTTAGGTTTAAGTATTTAAGTCATTTTGAGTTTATTTTTGTGCATGGTGTGAGGATGTGTTCTAGTTTCATTAACTTACATGCATCTGTCCAGTTTTCCCAGCACCACTTGCCAAAGATTTTCTTTTCCACATTTTATATTCTTGCCTCTTTTGTAAAAGATTAATTTCCCATATGCATATGGGTTGATTTCTGGGCTCTCTATTCTGTTCCATTGATCCATATGTCTCTTTTTGTGCCAATACCATGCTGTTTTAATTATTGTAGCTTTGTGATATTTTCTGAAGCCTGAGAGGGTTATGCCTCCTGCTTTGTTCTTTTTCTTCAGTATTGCTTTGGCAATTTGGGGTCTTTTATGGTTCCATATAAATTTTAGGATTATGTGTTCTAGTTCTGTTAAAAATATAGGTAATTTAATAGGGTCCTCATTAAATCTGTAGATTGCTTTGGGTAGTAGAGCTGCTTTTACAATATTAATTCTTCCAATCCAAAAACATAGGATAAAATATATTTATTAAGCACATATTATTTGCCAATATCTACTAGCTATTGGTGTTTGTAGTGACAGTTTCTGCTCTCATAAAACTTACAGATTTACATTTGCGAATGTGTCACAGCAGTATTTGTCTTTAAAATACATAGGGACAACTCAAGCTCTATGTATGGTCCTATGGCAAAGGAGAAGGCAACATGTAACTTTTGGCACTAGTATTATAGGAAGGCACAAAAATAAAGGTCATGCACAATTTCTAAGCCCTGCTTTCTCTCTTTCTTTACGAACATTGGCTTACTTCAACTTATACTTGAATCTTTACGGGCCTTTAACTCAATGGTTATTTCGTAGGTTGCTTCATTGTCCTGACTGGAGTGGTCACCTTTTGAATCTTAGTAACCTTGATTTTCAGGCCCCATTTGAAAAGATTACATAGTTAAACAGAAATTTTCATTGCCTCCTAGAAAGGATCATTGCCTCAGCTTTGATTTGCCTTTAATTACTTTAAGACGTGGGGGTTTTATTCCAGAAAACTTGTTTTATACAGTGTAATAACCTCCTGTAATTTTGAAAATATGAATTACACAGATTAAGGTTTTAAGTTCAGTAGCATTAAGTGTTATCCATATATCATTATTTTGCCCAAGCTATTGCTGTCCCAACTTTAATACATCCACTGTTCACTTTATAAATTTTTTTTTGGCTTTTTGCTATTTCTTGGGCCGCTCTTGCGGCGACTTTATAAATTTAAAGTTCTTTGAGGTCTTTTGGGATAAAAGTCATCACACTTAGGTATAAGATCTTAATTGTATTCCATGGCCAGAGTGATAAATTGATATTTTGCAATTTTGTTGAATTGAAGACAAAAGTTTACACAAGAGAAAGCAGCTCAAACTGAATTGCAACTGCAAATCTAATTTTTAAAGTGTTCCTTGTCTATGCTGCTCTAATTTTTTTGACACTTTTCTTCATTTCCCAAGTCTTTTACTTTATAATATATAACTCATTATAAGATGCAAAATCCTTTGCTTCAGTGAACAGCTTTTGAGTATCAATAAGGGAATGTTAAATGCAGTTTTTATCAAGGAGTATGACTCAGGCAAGTGTCAGGAATAAATGAATAAATGTATCAAACAACAGTATGAATTGACCACTCTGCAGAAGGTCTCAGGGGTGAAGTCAATAACTCAGGGCACAGAGGAAAGACAGAAAGAAAAAAACTCTCATTTCTTGATGGAGAAAATCAAGATCACTGAGGATAATGTGGCCAAGTATTCATCTTCAGCTACATGATCATCACAAAAAAAAAAAATAGTAAAAAGTGTCTAGATGAATTTTCAAAGATGTAGAAGTAATTATCTTTTCTTTATTTCTCTAAATTATTTGTTAAAGACTGAAAAGATTAATTTGAGGTGTAATCTACTATCACATATAATATCTATGAAAACACAAGGTCACTATGATCCTCAGGGAGTGATTTTTCAGGGAATTATCTGGATTTACTGGCAGCCTCCCACATATAATGCTACAATATTGTAATGGTTTTTGAAACAATGTGCATATAGTAAAATGCTGTGGACCTAAGTTTGGACATATAAATGCTTTTTTTTTCTTTTTTCTTCTCATTTTTTGGCAAATATGTGCATGTGGGGGTAGCTGGGAGAGAGTTTTGTTCTCTCAGTGATCTAGGAAGTGTATTGGCAATGATCCAGCAAAGCAGTATTTTCTCCAAAGAAAGCTATGTTGTAAAGGCCATCCTGAAGAACCAGACATCATTTTAGTAAAACCACATGGAGCCAAAATGTAATGAACCAAATATGGGAAAGGTAGGTTGGAAGGAAGCCTGAAAATAAAGACATAAATATGCAGAAAAGAAAATCATGGACTTAGAGAATAGACTTGTGGTTGCCAGGGGGGAGGGGGAGGGAGTAGGATGGATGGGGAGCTTGGGGTTAATAAATGCAAACTATTGCCTTTGGAATGGATTATCAATGAGATCCTGCTGTGTAGCACTGCAAACTATGTATTGTCACTTATGATGGAGCATGATAATGTGAGAAAAAAGAATGTATACATGTATGTGTAACTTGGTCACCAGGCTGTACAGTAGAAAAAATTGTATTGGGGAGATAACAATTATAAATAAATAAATAAATAAATAAATAATGAAAAGCCATACCTCTGCATAGAGCAGGTATCTGTGATTTTTCATGTTTCCATAGCAACTTGTAGTTTTGACTAAACTGTGGAATAAATAGGCAAATTAAACATACATTAAATAAAAAACATAAAATAAATAAATACATAAATAACTAAAGGACTCCATAGAATAGTCTGTCTTTGGATAGCTCTAAAGTTAGACCTAAATTTCTGATAAAAGCTGAAGGAGCAACCAAATGTGGTGATTTTAATACTTCAAAAAAGTTCTACATGAACTAGATGAGACTGGAAGGGGTTGTTGGTACATATTGTAAGCTGCCACTTGGTTGAAATCACACAGTAGATAAATCTTGTTATCTTCAAAACAATTGATAACATATCATTACTCAATTTTTGAAGTTTTGATTCACATTAAAGATGCCTGATTTAGTTTGCACTACTGTGTTACTTAGTATTGAGTTTTAAATGACCACAAAGGAACATCAGTTTCATCTAAATATACTAGTTTCGGTTAGATTGCTCTCAAATGCTCTGCTTGCTTTGATCATAATAGAATAAAATTATCTGAAAAAACTTAAAATATGCCATACTATAGTATATAGCACCTTTAAGATGATAGACACACATACATATATGTAAATACACACACATGAATATGCACTCATGCATACACATTTATAGCATATATATTCACAGTTCAATCAATATGACTTGGGAAAGAGACATATATTACTCTTTTCTACCATCCAGAATTATTCATAATACCTCTGTACCAGTCACATTTTTCATTTTAGGGAAGCAAGATCCTTAAGGCTATTCAATTAAGTCTACACAAAATAATATTTCTAGGAAAACTGTATGAGTGAAATTGATTTGTGTTTAATGTCTATATTGATGATACTTGATTTCAATTTTTAGTCAGAGGCTCAAATAATTCACCATTTATTTGTTTGGAGTTATTTTTCAAATAAGTATTTTTCTGAATACATTTACTCTGTAGTCTAAGCAGATAAAAGAGTCAAATTTTCTTTTCCACTCATCCCCAAAAACAGAAATTTCTATGAACGTTAGTTATCAAAGACTGTTCTGCTTTCCCTTCAATATAATTAGGTTATCCTTACATTGATTATTTTCTAGGAGGTAAGGAACAAAGTAATTTATATTCTATGAGACATTAAATTTAATATAAGCCTAGAATACAGAAAGAAAAATCCCAGAAAATGTTGTAATTTTAAAATAGTTGGAAAACCTCAGTGGTTGATCAAATATGTCTTTATGGGTTTGTTTTATTTTAGAGCAAGATAACTTTTCTGTAAGTTGATAGTGAAAAAAAGATTTGAAATAAAGTTATATTTTTAAATTACTAAAAGTACACAAGATAACCATTTTATGTGGTGTACTATTATGCCAACTACTGTTCTAATTTGGAAGTTATTATTACTAAAATAATATGATTAGGATTCAGTGACTTCTGGTTGTCTTATCTATAGCATGGCAGGCAACTGGTCAGAGTTAGTCTAAGAGGGAAAAGCAAAGATGATTGATAAACACCTGAGAATGGATAAATATAATATATCATCTGAATTTTCTATGTACATTTCTCTATAGTTTTCTGATGTCCCATAATGTTTTCACAAAAGGTTTAAATAAAATACTTAATCATAAATCATCTCTAAAACTTTGAAGAAATGTAGGTTATATTTTCACAAGTGTGGAGCAAAGAAGATAGAGTAAACTAAATGATATGTTGAAATTGTATAGCTGTAATTTAATAGAATTATGATCAAAAATATAATTTGTTAATAATAGTTTTTTGTTAAGTTCTAAGTTTTTACTTACTGTTAGAATCCTCAATCTTTTTATTTCAAAAAAGACATTTTGTTCTTTTTTCCAAAATCTTTAAGTTCATCCTAGGAGTTGGTGAGTAGATGAAACTTAGCGTTAAGTCCCTGAGTGAGTGTGTATTGTGTGCATGTGTGTGTGTGTGCATGCACACATGCATATATATTGATTTTGTGTAGGTACTAGTGTTCATGCACGCTGGTCTAAGGAACAGAGCCATAGAATCTATTCTCTCCGCTGGAGAAGAAATTAAATAAAGCAAAATTTAGGATGAGTCTAGGAAAACTAAAAGTTTATGGTTAGGATCATCTAATGGTAATAATTGACCTAATAAACATATATTTTATTTTCATGGTCTTAGTGAAGTAAGGAAACTCAAAGCACAATCTTTATTCTAAGATTGTGGCCTAATTCTCAAGTTGTCAACCAACCCATTCTTTAAATACATATTCCAGTATGTAACATATTCCAGATGTTGCTCATACTTTCTAGGCCTACTTTCTAGAAGAAGAAAATGGTAAAAATATTTGACTTTTGTGTATGATGTAAGATAAGGGTCAAATTTCATTCTTTCACACGTGGATATCCGGTTTTCCTAGCACATCTTTTCCCTATTGTGTGTTCCAGGCACGCTTGCTATCAGTTGGCTATATACGAGTGGGTTTATTTCTGGAAATTCTATTCAATTTTTGTATATGTCTGTCTTTATGCCAGTACTCTACGGTTTTAATTACTTTAACTTTGTGTTATATTTTAAATTCAGAGAGTGTTATTCTCCAGGTTTGTTCTTAGTTCTTAAGATCACTTTGACTAATGAAAGTGTGTTATTTTCCTGTATACCTCCTGCCTCCACATGCACATAGCCTCTCCCATTATTAACTCCCCTTACCAGAGTGGTACATTTGTTTTAATCAGTGAACCTGCATTGACCAACCCTGTTTACCCAAAATCTATACATAATTTACATTAAATTTCATTCTTGATATTGTATATTCTATGGGTCTGGACACTGTATAATGACATGTATATACCATTATGGTATAAACATACTCATATAATAAAATAAAGAGTATTTACACTGCTCTAAAAATCCTCTGCATTCATCCTATTCAGCCTTTTCCCCTATACTAGAAACCACTGATCTTTTTATCATCCCTATAGTTTTGCATTTTCTAGAGTGTCATAGGTTGGAATCATACAGAATGAAGCCTTTTCAGATTGTCTTCTTTTAAATATCAATTTAAGGTTCCTTCATGGATTTTTATGGCTTGATAACACACTTCTTTTGGGCACTTATTTATATTTATATTTATATATTCATATTTATATAATATATTATTTATATTTCACTGCCTGAATGTGCTACAGTTTATTTATCCATTCACCTCCCAAGGACGTAAATGTTGGTTGCTTTCAGGTTTTAGGAATTATAAATAAAACTGCTCTGAACATCTATATGCAGGCTTTGGTGTGGACATAAGTTTTCAAATTCTTTGGATGAATATCAAGGGACATGATTACTGGATCATATGGTAAGAATATGTTTAGTTTTATAAGAAACCACCAAACTGTCTTCCAAAGTGGCTGTGCCATTTGGCATTCTCATCAGCAATGAATGAAGGTTCCTATTGCTCCACAGCCTCACCGGGATTTGGTGTTGTCAGTTCTCTGGTATCCTATTGTTGTTTTCCACAAACATTTTTAAGAAAAAATTTAAATACTTTATTTTTTAGAGAAATTTTAGGTTTACAACAAAATTGAGAAGGAAGTACAAAGATTTCCGATATACTCCTGCCTCCACATATGCACAGCTTCTCCCATTATCAACATCAGTCATCAGAATGGTATATTTTTTTAAACCATCAATGAACCTATAAACTTAGGACTGTTGTGCTTACTCCTATATTTCAGGCTAAGCTGTCTGATTTCAGCAGTTTAATCTCCCAATATTAAGAATATGTAGGTAGGAAAGGTTAAGAAACATTCTGTAAGATAATATCTCCATCACAATGACTCTAATTTGGAAAATCATATTCCCTCATCATCCCTCTGTCTCTCTGAATGTGTGTGCCTGTGTGTATGTGTGTGTGAGATATTTATTGGTTTATTGTTGGCTTTCAGGTGCTTAGAACTAGATTGGTTCATGGTCTTTTTGTTAATTTGCCAGGGAACTTGCCATCAAATCAAGAACCTACAGCATGCATCTGCTTCTATGCTCTGCCTCTATCTGATCTTCATGCCTCCTCCTCAGAGTAAATGTTGTCCTCCATATTGTGTTTAGCATTGATTCCTTTTTTTAAAAAAAAATTATTGAGGTTTAATGTATACACAAGTAGTTACATACATTAAATATGTACATTTTGATGAGTTTGGACATATGCATACTAAACAGATTCATCACTTAAAAACATTTTCTTGTGTTCCTTTGCATTTGCGTGTGTGTGGTAAGAACAATCAACAGGAAATATCCTCCCCCTAACATTTTAAGTGCACAATACCACACTGTTAACCATGTCTCTAAAACTGATTCATCTTGAAACTTTATGACCATTGAGCAGTAATTATCCATTTTCCCTCCCAAGCCCCTGGCAAATACAGTTCTATTCTCTTTGACTATTTTGGATATTCCATCTAAGTGGAATCATGTAATATCTGTCATCTTGTGACTGGCTTATTATATTAGCACAATATCCTCTATGTTCCTATTGTTGCAGATTGCAAAATTTCCTTATTTTTCTATAAAATTTTATAAAGAACATTCCTTTGTGTGTATGTACCACACTCCACATTTTCTTTATCCATCCATGAGGTAATGGACATTTAGGTTGTTTGCACATCTTGCATATTGAGAATAATGCTGCAATGAACATGGGAATGCAGATATCTCTTCAAAATCCTGATTTTAATCCCTTTGGATATATAATCAGAAGAGGATTGCTAGATCATATGATAGTTTTATTTTTAATTTTTGAAGAACTTCTACACTATTTTATAACATGGCTGCACAATTCCACATTCCTACCAAATAGGTATGAGTTCCAATTTACCCACATCTTTGACACTTGTTATTCTTTTTTTTTCTTTTTAATAATAGTAGTCCTAACAGGTGTGAGGTAATATCTCATTGTGGTCTTGATTTTCAGTTCCTTGCTGATTAGTGATGTTTAGAATCTTTTCATATAGAATCTGGTGGTCACTTGAATTTTCTTTTTGGATAAATGTCTAGTTAAGTAACTTGCCCGTTTTTTAAAATCAAGTTATTTAGTTTTTTGCTATTGAGTCATAAGAGATTCTTATATATTTTGGAAATTAACTCCTTACTTATAGGGTTTGCAAATATTTTCTTCATTTCATTTTAAATGTTTTCTCCCATTTCACTCTGTTGTTTCTTTTGCTGGACAGAAGCTTTTTAGTTTGATGTAGTCCAGCTTGTCAGTTTAGGTTTTGTTGCCTGTACTTTTGGTGGAAAATCCAAGGAATCATTGTCAAAGCCAATGTCTCCCTCAAGGGCTTTATAATTTCATGTTTTATGTTTGTCTTTAATCCATTTTGATTTGATTTTTGTTAAAACATCCATACTATCCAAAGGACTTTATGGATTCAATGCACTCTATCAAAAGCTCAACTGCATCATTTACAAAGGGATTCTTAGGGCTGTGGAGCTACTCTGTATGATACCATAATAGTAGATACATATCATTATACATTTGTCCATACCCATAGAATGTACGATACCAAGAGTGAATCATAATGCAAACTATGGACCTTGGGTGAATATGGTTAGTCAATGTAGGTTCACAATTGAAACAAATTTACCACTCTGGTCTGGAATCTTGATAATGGGAGAGTCTATGTATGTGTGGAGGTGAGAGCTATGTGGGAAATCTTGTTACCTTCCTCTCAGTTTTGCTGTGAACTTAAATTGCTCTAAGAAAAATAAAGTATTTAAAAACACATGCTCCCTCCACTAAAAAAAAAAAATTAGAAAGAATTATGATAAGGATTATTCTAACATTTCTTGTACTAGAAAGTCTCAACACTTTCTACTTCTCAGAACCTCCATCTTCTGGTGCCAAAGTTCCCAGGGAAAAATATACCCCCATAACATGCTCCTGGAAATAAAGCGCCTCCATAGGCAAAATTTTCTGTCTTAAGATACAAAACTTGGCAGATAGATGGTGCAAGTGACTGTTTTGAGCATACATTTGGGCAGTTTTTGTGTATCCATCATTTTTTTTCCAGTCACACCTCCTGAGATATTCTTAAATGTTCTGACTTAGTTCTTAGTTACCTATTTGTGGCTATGACAATGAAGGAAGATAACATTTATTTTATTTGCACATAGTCCCAATACTCCTTCTCAAAATTCCAATTGAGCCTTTGTGACAAAATGTATTAATAAACAAAGGAAAATAGTTTTAATTTATGAGACTCTGTCAAATACATTATTTTATCACACTATCTTAGAGTATACCTTAGAAATATAGGAAGTTCCAGTTGTGGCTCAGTGGAAACGAATCTGACTAGCATCCATGAGGACACAAGTTTGATCCCTGGCCTCACTCAGTGGCTTAAGGATCCAGCATTTCCATGAGCTGTGGTGTACATCACAGAGTCAGCTCAGACCCTGCATTGCTGTGGCTGTGGTGTAGGCCAGCAGCTGTAGCTCCAATTCGATCCTTAGCCCATAGGAAACTTACATATGCCATGAGTGCAGCCCTAAAAAGACAAAAGAAAGAAAAATATATATAGTATTGAATTTTGGAAGGTTTGGTTCAGAGTAGCCTAAATGGATTCAACCTTGGTTATAATCTAATCTGAACACCTCATTTACTATTGAGGAAACTGACAGCCAGAGAATTTAAATGACTTGTTCAGGGTGAATAGAATAGGCAGAGCCGTACTAGAACCTAAATGTTGTATTCTCTGTGTTTTTTCTGCTACTTCATACTTTAGATGTAATTTATGCTGTAAGAACTAATAACAATGTATGTAGAGATTCAAATATTAATATAATTGTGAAATCCACTGAGTTAGAATTACAGTATGAATTAAGACTTGCACAGCCAATGGGAAGTTAAACAGTAAATTTCAGGTGATATTACAAATTATTTTGTAATTAACCACATTATTCTTATTTTTCCTGTTTTACTTTTTGGTGCTAGGCAGGATAAGTAAGAGCTTTTTAAAAATCCATTTTATTTTTTCAAATATTTCCTTAGTGGTGATGATAGATCAGATTAAGAATAGGGCTCAAAAATTTTTGGATCATTTTTTTCCAACTTTTCCACTGGGATAAACTTTTAAAATAAACACCATCTGTACAGAATTCCCAGTGTGTTAACACTGTTACATTACAGATTTTTTGAAACCTTTGTTAAACTTTATTTATGAAATGTCTGTGACATGTTAACACTATTTTCTGGATTACTGGGAAATATGAATATATGCCTAATTACAGTTTAAAATGAGATCATTTTGTGTTTGATAATTGAGTATATGTCCAATCAAATAAGTATAATGTCATACACATATGTCAAAAGATAGGATGCAACATTCTGAATATACATGCATAAGAGTAGTGACAAGAAATTATAAAATTATAAAATCCCACTTTTTGGAAATATTCTTCTTTCAGGAAAAGATATATACATTATCATATACTATATGTAATGTTACCATGTACCTTATTTTTGGTTTTTCTCATTAAGATAGACTAAGCAATCCTTTGAGGACCTATCATTCTGAGCATGAAGTATGGTTCACTCTGAAAATAGTGTACATTAGACTAAATTATCTGACTGTAGGGCATAACCAGAAGTTGGATTTTAAAAATGGAACTTTGGTATTATCATGTCATATTATTTATTTTCAGCTAAAAGTTAAGAAAAATGAATTGAGTTCAAGAGTTAAGAGAGGGTTTCCTGTAATTGGAAGTGCTTAGATAAGTTAGTCAACCGGTCCCTTATGATTATCTATCTTATAGTAAATTCCCAAGACTTCTATGCTTAAGCTTATTGATTGCCTCAAAAGAAAGGTACTTTATACATTTAAGGTATTAGTCATTATTCTAAAACCTACTGAAAATGAATGAATAGGATAACCTTGCTTACCGACTTGTGCAAATTACCTAAAATTCATTTGCTCTGGAGTTATTTCAACTATTCTATCTTTGATCACATTTCTTATAGAATGACCTCAAAGTCAATTCAGATAATTATGAAAATGGATATATTAGCATCCTTTCATCCCTGTTACCTCTTTACACTGGACACTATATGCCTTTTATCTTTTGGAGATATTTGAGCAGAAGCTAAGTAGGCAATAACTAAGGACCAAATCATGAATAAATCCTGAGCATGAAGCTGATATTCTAAAGATATTTTTCAGCTAAAACTCGGCAGCCCTGATAAAGGATTAATATTAATGATGGTGAATAAAAGCAAAATATTAATTTTTTATAGGTACTGAGCCTTCTCTTTCCCCCATCAACCACAAATTTATGATAATAAAATGACTTTTTTACCTCTATTTTTAAATTGTCTTTATTTTTAGAGCAGTTTTAGGTTTAAAGAAAAATTAAGAAGAAAGTTTAGAGTGTTTCTTAATTATATCTGCAAGATAGTGGAATAGGAAGCCCTAGACCCTCCTTCTCTCCACAAACACACTAATTAAATAGCAATTCATGGAAAAATTCCCTTTGTGAGCTATCTAGGAACTAGTTGAGATTTCCCTAAACCATGGATGAGCATGAAACTATAAACACAAAGCATTAGGGAAAACTAGAAATATCTCTTGTCATAATCTCTACTCCTGATTTGATCAAGAGGAAACTCCTCAGCTGTGAGTTTCTCACTGGGGAGAAAAAGAAGTGAATTACATGTTCAATGCCCCAACTTTCCCAGGGTCAACCGAGAGAAATGGCTTCTATCTTGTCTGTCTCAGAACACTGAGGAGGTCCTGCATAATGTAGTCACATGGAACAAATGAGAACAGAGATAGCAGTTTGAGTTGGCAGTCACCATAGCTCTATAGGCCCTCCCTGTAGCTTAGCACAGATTGAGCAGACAAAAACTCAGCTCCCAGCTCCCAGCTCCTAGCTTCTCCCCATGGAGAAAAAAAAAAAGTGGACCACACATTAAATGCCCCAGTCTTTGTGGAGGCTACTCATAGGGCTGTCTTCTATCTACACTATCTCAAAAACATGATGGTACCTGGCATAATACAGCTGACTGAGGGCCAATGAGAAATAATGTAGCAGTTTGGCATAACATAGCATCATAGCCTACTTCCTAATTTATCATGGAGAAAATAGACTAAAAGCCCAGCTCACTCTTTCTCCATGAGAAAGAGTTAGACCACAGGTCCAGCATCCTAGCTTTTATGAGAGCTACACAGAGGACTGGCTCTTGTCTAGCCTATATTAGAGCACTGAAGGATACACCATAATCTAGCTGTCTGGGGCCAGTGAGAACAGAGAAAGCAATTTAATCTAATATTCAGCAAGTGACCATAGCCATTCCTCCCAGCTCAATGCAAAGAAAATAGGAAAAACAGACAAAAAACTAAATTCCAGATTCTCCCTGGGAAGAAAAGGAGTTGAATAGATCACCCAACAAACAATCCAACATATTTTGGGGATGCCTCGGGGAAATGGCTTTAGTTTCACTGGTCATGCAGTGTTGCTGGGACCCAGCATAGTCTAGATGCCTATTGGCTAAGAACAAATAATATAGGGTGATTGGTAAGGGTGCTCTCCTGTACAAGGCAGTATATGAGGAAAGGGAAAAGTGGCTGTTTTGTCTAATGTGCCGGCACCAACACATGGGAGTCAAGGGAGATGAGGAAATGGGGAAGTACATTCCAAACAATGGAACAAGATAAACCAGAAACCAACCCTAATGAAATGGAGACATTCAATTTACCTGAGATAAAATTCAAAACTGTCAAAGATGCTCACTGAGGTAAGGAGAACAATGTACGAACAAAGTGAGAATTTCAACAGATAGATAGGAAATTTTAAAAATACTAGACAGAATTCATAAAGCTGAAGAATAAAATGATTGAATTTGAAAAAGAGTAGTGGGATTAACAAAAATGCTGGATCAAGCACATCAAATAATAAGTGAATTTTAAGACAGGCCATTGGAAATTATACAGTCAGAGGAGCAAAAAGTAAAAGAATGAAAATGAATGTAGAGAGCTGAAGGAGCGTGTGGAACTAATATACACATTATAAAAGTCTCAGAAAGAAAAAGAAAAAGGACCAGAAAGGGTATTCAAAGAAATGATGACAACAACCACGTGAGATTTATCCCAGGTATGTATGCATGGATCAACATTCAAAAATCAATTAATGCAAGCAAATATCAACAGAGTAAAGAAAAACTATATAATTATATCAATAGATGTAGAAATAGTATTTGGCAAAACCTAACACCCATTCATGATTAAAGAAAAAAAAACTCTCAGCAAAATAGGAATAGAGGGAAACTTCCTCAACTTAATAAAGATTGTATACAGAAAACCTATAATTAAAATTATGTTGAATGGTGGTAAACTTGAAGATTTTCCACCAAGAACAGGAACAAGGCAAGGATGTCTCCTTTACCATTGTTTTTCAACATCATACAGGAATATCTTACTAACATAAGAGGAAAATAAAAGGATATTAAAAGTATATGTACTGTAAAGGAAGAAATAAAACTTCCTTTGTTAATAGGTGACATTATAGTATATCTAGAAAATCTGAAAGAATTTTTTGAAAAAAAGCATTGAAATAAGTGATTATACCAAGTATGCACAAAACAAAGTTAACATATAAATCTCATTAACTTTCTTATATTGTAGCAATGAACAAGTGAGGTTTGATATTAAAATTAAAAAAAAGTTTACATTAACATCCTCAAAAATAAAATACCTGGGTATAAATTTAACCAAACATGTATCAGAATAATGCAAAGGAACTACAAATCTCTGAAGAAAGAAATCAAAAAACTAAAAAACAAAAAAAAAAACAAACAAAATAAAAACCAAGATTAAATGGTATGCTGTCTACAAGATATTCACTTTAATTTTTTAATGTAATTATTTATTTTCCCACTGTACAGCATGAGGACCAAGTTATACATACATGTAAACAATTTTTCCTCCGATTGTTGTGTTGCACTGTAAGTGTCTAGACATAGTTCTCAGTGCTACACAGCAGGATCATATTGTAAATCCATTCCAAGAGCAATAGTTTGAATCCCTTAACCCCAAGATCCCAATCCACCACATTCCCTCCCCCTCCTCCTGGGCAACTGCGTGTCTATTCTCCAAGTCCATGAGTTTCTTTTCTGTGGGAAGGTTCATTTGTGCCATATATTAGATTCCAGATATAATTGATATCATATGGTATTTGTCTTTCTCTTTCTGACTTATTTCACTCAGTGTGAGAGTCTCTAGTTCCATCCATGTTGCTGCAAATGGTATTATGTCATTCTTTCTTATGGCTGAGTAGTATTCCATTGTGTATATATACCACATCTTCCTAATCCAATCATCTATCAGTGGATATTTGGGTTGTTTCCATGTCTTGACTATTGTGAATAGAGCTGCAATGAACATGTGCATGCATGTGTCTTTTTTAGGGAAAGTTTTGTCTGGATATATGCCCAAGAGTGGGGTTGCTGGGTCATGTGGTAGTTCTATGTATAGATTTCTAAGGTACCTCCATACTGTTCTCCATAGTGGCTGTACCAGTTTACATTCCCACCAACAGAGCAGGAGGGTTCCCTTTTCTCCACACCCGCTCCAGCATTTGTTATTTGTAGACTTATTAATGATGGCCATTCTGAGTGGTGTGAGGTGGTATCTCATGGTAGTTTTGATTGGCATTTCTCTAATAATTAGGGATGTTGAGCATTGTTTCAAGTGCTTGTTGGCCATCTGTAAGTCTTCCTTGGAGAAATGTCTATTCAGGTCTTTTGCACATTTTTCCATTGGGTTATTGGCTTTTTGCTATTGAGTTGAATCAATTGCTTATATATTGTAGAGATTAAGCCCTTGTCTGTTGTATCGTTTGAAACTATTTTCTCTCATTCTGTAGGTTGTCTTTTTGGGGTTTTTTTTTTTTTTGGTTTCCTTTGCTGTGCAAAAGCTTGTCAGTTTGATTAGAGCCCATTGGTTTGTTTTTGTTTTTACTTTTGTTGCTTTGGGAGACTGACCTGAGAAAATGTTCATAAGGTTGATGTCAGAGAATGTTTTGCCTATGTTTTCTTCGAGGAGTTTGATGATGTCTTGGCTTATATTTAAGTCTTTCAGCCATTTTGAGTTTATTTTGGTGCATGGTGTGAGCGTGCGTTCTAGTTTCATGGATTTGCATGCAGCTGTCCAGGTTTCCCAGGAATTCTCGCTGAATAGGCTTTCTTTTTTGCATTTTGTGTTCTTGACTCCTTTGTCAAATATTAGTTGACTATATGTGTCTGGGTTCATTTCTGGATTCTCTATTCTGTTCCATTGGTCTCTATGTCTGTTTTGGTACCAGTACACACTGTCTTGATGACTATGGTTTTGTAATATCACTTGTATTCTGGAAGAGTTATGCCTCCTGCTTGGTTTTTGTTTCTCAGGATTGCTTTGGTAATTCTGGATCTTCTGTTGTTCCATATAAATGTTTGGATTTTTGTTCTAGTTCTGTGAAAAATGTGATGGGTAATTTGATAGGGATTGCACTGAATCTGTAGATTGCTTTGGGTAGTGTGGCCATTTTTACAATATTAATTTTTCCAACCCAGGAACATGGAATATCTTTTCATTTCTTTACATCTTCTTTAATTTACTTGATTAATGTTTTATACTTCTCAGCATATAAGCCCTTGATCTCCTTGGTCAGGTGTATTCCCAGGTATTTGATTTTTTGGAGTGCAATTTTAAAAGGTATTGTGTTTTTGTATTCCTTTTCTAAAGTTTCATTGTTAGTATACATAAATGCAACTGATTTATGAATGTTAATCTTATATCCTGCTACTTTGCTGAATTTGTGGATCAGTTCAAGTAGTTTTGGGGTTGAGTCCTTAGGGTTTTCTTTGTATAGTATCATGTCATCTGCAAACAGTGACAGTTTTACCTCTTCTCTTCCTGTTTGGATGCCTTTTATTTCTTTTGTTTTTTCTGATTGTTGTGGCTAGGACTTCCAAAACCATGTTGAAGAGCAGTGGTGAGAGTGGGCATCCCTGTCTTGTTCCATATTTAAGTGAGAAGGCTTTCAATTTTTCTCCATTGAGTATTATATTTTCTGTGTGTTTGTCATAAATTGCCTTGATTATGTTCAGGAATCTTCCCTCTATACCCACTTTGGCGAGTGTCTTGATCATGAGTGGATGTTGGACTTTGTCAAATGCTTTTTCTGCATCTATTGAGATGATCATGTGGTTTTTTGACCTT
This sequence comes from Phacochoerus africanus, assembly GCF_016906955.1. Lineage (NCBI taxonomy): Eukaryota > Metazoa > Chordata > Mammalia > Artiodactyla > Suidae > Phacochoerus > Phacochoerus africanus. Next base: position 81,331,928 of record NC_062560.1, on the reverse strand, counting down.
TCTTTTGTTAATGTGGTGTATGACATTGATTGATTTGTGTATGTTGAACCATCCCTGTGAACCTGGGATGAATCTCACCTGGTCATGGTGTATGATCTTTTTGATATGTTGTTGGATTTGGTTGGCTAGAATATTGTTGAGAATTTTTGCATCTGTATTCATCAAATAAATTGGCTGATAGTTTTCTTTTTTGGTGGTATCTTTGTCTGGTTTTGGAATTAGGGTGCTGGTGATGTCATAGAATTTAGGAGTATAGAATTTATTTCAAGTATCTTCTCTGACCACAATAGTATTTTCATACTATTCATACTAGAAATAAACCACAGGAAAAGAAATGAGAAAAACCTAATTGCATGGAGACTAAACAAGATGCTACTAAAAAACCAATGGGTCAATGAGGAAATCAAGAAGGAAATTAAAAAATACCTTGAGACAAATGATAATGAAGACACAACCTCTCAAAATCTATGGGATGCCACAAAAGCAGTGCTCAGAAAGAAATTCATAGCAATACAGGCCTTCTTCAAAAAAGAAGAAAAATCTCAAATTGATAACTTAACCCACCACCTAAATGAATTATATAAAGAAGAACAAAAAAACCCTAAAGTCAGTATAAGGAAGGAAATCATAAAGATCAAAGAGGAAATCAATAAAATAGAGATTCAAAAACCAGAAGAGAAAATTAATAAAACCAAGAGCTCGTTCTTTGAAAAGGTAAACAAAATTGACAAACCTCTGGCTAAACTCACTAAGAAGAGGAGAGAAAGAACCCTAACAAACCACAATGGATACTATAGAAATAGTAAACAGCATAAGAGAATACTATGAACAACTGTATGCCAACAAATTTGACAATCTGGAAGAAATAGACAACTTTTTGGAATCTTACAGCCTGCTGCAACTGAATCAAGAATAAATAGACCAACTGAACAGGCCAATCACTAGAAATGAAATTGAATACATCATAAAAACACTCCATGCAAATCCTCCTTAAATGTTTTTAAAAGGTTGAAGATATTCACTTTAGATTTACGAACACACAGACTGAAAATGAAGGGGTAGAAAAAAATTTAATACACAAATGTAAAGTAAAATAGAGTAGAGATAGAAATAGATTAAATAGATTTTAAGTGAAAAACTGTCTCAGGAAACAAAGAAGAACATTATACAATGATAAAAGTGTCAAATTACCTGAAAGGTATAACAGTTATAATATATATGGACCTAACATCAAATAACCTACATATATATATATCAGATACTGACAGGAGTCAAGGCAGAAAAAAAAACAGCAGTAAAATAGTAGGATAAGACTTCAATAACTCACTTTAAATAGTGAACCTAAATATAAGACCTAAAACTCTAAGTCTTTAAGAAGAAAATATAAGGCAAAACTTTTATGACATTGAATTTGGCAAGATTTTCTGGGTATTATAACAAAGTATAGACCAAAATAAATAGACTGAGCTTAATTTATAAATTTTAAAATTCTACATCAAAAGAATTTATCAAAAGAGTAAAGGCAACCCAGGAATTACAGTTTCTGGTCCCACATGTAGGGAGTTCGGAATTCACTACTCTGTCCTAAAAACAAGTGAAAAGATGAACAGACTTAAAAACCAACAGCATTTATTGATCTTTCAGAGAATGGAGGACAATGGCCCTCACGACTGAAGAGACAAAGAGACAAATACAGAGTCACAGCTTACCAGAGAAGAGACCCACAAATAGGAACCACTGAAGAAATCCATTCCAGAGTAGTTTTCACCTGAACTGTAATTTGTAACCGACAATTTTCTGGAGGCTCAGTGTGGACCTTTCTTAGAGTTAAAAATTAGAGGAAAACCCGCTCATGAGGCAGCCTGTACAATACTATGCAATTTTCCTCCCAGAGCATGACCAGATTTCCATAGTAAATGTCACTGAAAAATGCCCTCACACTACTAGAGAAAGGAGGGGGAAAATAATTTAAAATATGGTATGTGAGTTCCCATAATGGCACAGTGGAAATGAATCCAAGAAGGAACCATGAGTTGTGCATTCAATCCCTGTCCTAACTCAGTGAGTTAAGGATCTGGCATTGCCTTGAGCTATAGTGTTGGTCACAGATGTGGCTCAGATCTTGCTTTCTGTGGCTGTGCCATAAGCTGGCAGCTATAGCTCCAATTAGACCCCTAGCCTGGGAACCTCCATATGCCACAGGTGTGGCCCTAAAAAAGCAACAAAAATAAAAATAAAATAAAATATGGCATAACACACGGTTCTTCTTAATAATATTTGACCCCAGGGGAATTTTCTTAACCAGAGACATATCTTTTGGGATATTTGCAAAGTTTAACTGACCCAAATGAGGGGGTTTGTGTAACTTTAGCCAGCACCTGGGCTTGCATATGGGAGAACTCTCTAGTCATGTTAATGTCTCACCTAACTGAGAAGAAAAATAAAAGAGAGAAACTCTTATAAGGCTTATAGTACAGAGGCATAGGATCACTGAATGACTGAGACCTAAGCATAGGATCATAGACTACTTCATCTCCCCTTACACACCAATACATTACTAAGGTCTATTTATAGCAGTTCTTTTTACCCAGTGCATTATGTTGAGCTATCAAGAAAAAATTGCAAGGTGTACAGAAAGATAAAAACCACAATTTGAAGAGATATATCTAGCATCAGAACCAGACATATCAGGATACTGGATTATCAGACAGGGAACTTACAAAAAATATGATTAATATTCAACACAGTCTAATGGATAAAGTATCCATTATGTAAGAACAGAAGGGTAATGCAAGAAAAAATATAGAAATCCCAAGAAAGTATCAAAAATAAATATTAGAGATAAAAGCAGTGTAACAGAAATAAAGAACCTCTTCATTGATCCATTAGTAGACTTAGCACTAGAGGATAGAATCTCGGCAGTAGAGGATATACAAAAAAATAAATCCTGGGAGTTCCCATCATGGCTCAGTGGTTAACAAATCTGACTAGGAACCATGAGGTTGCAGGTTCAGTCCCTGGCCTTTCTCAGTGGGTCAAGGATCCAGCGTTGCCATGAGCTGTGTGTAGGTCACAGAGGCAGCTCGGATCCTTCGTTGCTGTGTCTATGGTGTAGGCTGGTGGCTACAGCTCCGATTGGGCCCCTAGCCTGGGAACCTCCATATGCCACAGGTGCAGCCCTAGAAAGACAAAAAGACCAAAAAAAAAATCTGAAATCTGAAAAACAAAGAAGACAAATACTGAAAAAAAAAAAACAAAACACAATATCTAAGGTCTGCGTAATAACTACAAAATGTGTAATACACACAGTGGGACTACTAGAAGGAGAAGAAAGATTAAGAAACAGAAGAATATTTCAAGTATAATGACTCAGCATTATCCCAAATTAATGTTAGACACCAAAGCAAAGGTGCTTGAAGTTCAGAGAACATCAAGGAGGAATCTTCATCTAGTTATATCATTTTGAAACAACAAAAAATCAAAGGTAAAGAAAAAGTCACTTAAGAAGCCAGAGGAAAAAACACCTTCCCTATAGAAGAAAAAAAGATCATATTTATATCTGATTTATCTTCAGAAACTATGCAAGCAAGAAGACAGTAAGTGAAATATTTGAAGTGTTGAGAGAAATAAACCACCACCTTAGAATTCTGTATCCTGTGAAATTATCCTTCAAAAATAAAAGGCAAATACTTTCCTGGACAAATAAATATTGAAGTAATTTGTTATCAGTAGTCCAACTTTGGAAGAAATGTTAAAGTTCTTTAGATAGAAACAAAAAAAAGTTGTTAGGAACTTGGATCTATATAAAATAAAGAGAATTAAAGAAGGACCAAATGAAGGTAAAATCAATTTTTTAAAAATTTTCCTTATTCTTTCTTTTTTTTCATGGTGTATGCCACAGCCAAAGCAACACGGGATCTGAGCTGCGTCTGTGACCTACACCACAGCTCATGACAATGACAGATCCTTAATCCACTGAGTGGGGCCAGGGATCAAACCTGCATCCTCATGGATACTAGTCAGGTTCATTTCTGCTGAGCCACAATGGGAACTTCCTTTTTCTTATTCTTAATAGACCTAACTGATAACAGTTTATTCAAATAATAATAGAAACAATATATTATTGTTGTGCTTACACTATGATTATGTATGCTTTTATATATAAGTAAAATTAATGACATAAATGATACCAGGGATGAGAGGGTAGAATTAGGATTATTTGTTATTATAAGGTACTCATACCACTTATGGAATGACATAGTGTTATCTGAAAATAGATTTAGAAGAGCTGTAAATGTGTATTTCAAACATGAGGGCAACCACCAAAAAAAGCAAAAAAAAAAAAAAGAAGAATTAAAACTGTAATGCTAGAAAGTGGAGCTTACAAAATATTCAGCTTTAATGACAAAAGACAGAAAAAAAGTGGAATATAAAAATAGAAACAAAGAACAAGGACAACAAAGACAAATGAATATAATAAATATTAATTTAACTACATCTATACTCACTTTAAATGTGAATGGTATAAATGTACCAATTAAGGCAGAGACTGTTAGAGTGGTTCAAAAAGTAAGAACTAAAAGAAACCCACTTAAAAAAAATAAAAAAATAAAAGAAACCCACTTTAAATATGAAGACATTTATATATTAAAAGCAAATGGATGGAAAAAATATACCATGCTAAGACCAATCAAAAGAAAGAAGATGTAGCTATATTAATTTCATACAGAGCAGGCTTCTAAATAAGGAAAGCTGTCAGGGATAAAGAAGGACATTACATAATATTAAAGGCATTGCTTTTTTTAATTGGACATAATAATTCTTAATGTGTATGCACCTAACCACAGTGCATGAAACTAGGTGAGGCAAAAACTTAGAACTTCTAGGAGAAATGCATGAATCTGCTGTAATAGTTGGAGATCTCAACATACCTCTATTAGAATTAAATAGATCCTGCACAAAATTTAACTCAAAATAGATCAGAGACCAAAATATAAAAATGCAAAACTATTAAACTCATAGATGATAATATAGAAGAAAATCTTAGATGAACTTTAGTATGGCAATGACTTTTTAGATATACAACACTAAAAGCACAAACCATGAACGAAATAATAAACTGGCTTTCACTAAAATTAAAAACTTCTGGAGTTCCTGTCGTGGTGCAGTGGTTAACGAATCCGACTAGGAACCATGAGGTTGTGGGTTCGGTCCCTGCCCTTGCTCAGTGGGTTAACGATCCGGCGTTGCCGTAAGCTGTGGTGTAGGTTGCAGACGCGGCTCGGATCCCGCGTTGCTGTGGCTCTGGCATACGCAGGTGGCTACAGCTCCGATTGGACCCCTAGCCTGGGAACCTCCATATGCCGCAGGAGCGGCCCAAGAAATAGCAACAACAACAACAACAACAACTACAACAACAAAAGACAAAAAGACAAAAACAAAAACAAAAACAAAACAAAACAAAAAACTTCTGCTCCGTGAAAGACAAGGTTTAGAGAACAAGAAGACACCAGAAGCTGAGAGAAAACACTTGAAAAAGACATATCTGATAAAGAACTGTTATCCAAAATATACAAAGAAATCTTAAAACTCAACAGTAAGAAAACAATGTGATTTAAAAATAGGCTAAAAACCTTAATAGGCACTCCACTGGAGAAGATAAACAGATGGAAAATAAGCATACAAAAACATTCTAAGAGCATATATCATAAGGGAAGTGCAAATCAAAACGAGATACCACTATATACCAATGAAAAATGTTAAATCCCAAATGCTGGGAGGATATAGAATAGTATGGATTCTCATTCACTGTTGCTGAGAATGCAAAATGGTACTGTCTCTTTGGAAGACAGTTTGGTGATTTCTTACAGAACTAAAATAATCATACCATATAATCCAGCAATCATGCTCCATGTAATTTACTCAAAGGATTTGAAAATTTATGTCCACAGAAAAACCTACACATCCACATTTACAGAAGCTTTATTCACAGATGCCAAGTCTTAGAGGTACCCAAGACATACTTCAGTAGATGAATAGATAAATAAACTGTGATACATCCAGATGATGGAATATTATTCAGTGCTAAAATAAATGAGCTATCAACTCATAAAAAAAAAAACATTGAGGAACCTTAAATTTATATTACAAAATAAAAGCAGACAAACTGATAGGGCTACCTAGTGTATTATTTCAACTATATGACATTCTATAAGAGGAAAAAAAACTATGGCGAGAATAAAAACATTAGTTTTTATCAGGGAGTGAGGGTGGCAGGATAAATAAGTGGAGTATAGAGGACTTTTAGGGGAATGAAAAACTCTGTATGACACCATTATGGTGGATAATATGTTATTATAAATTTATCCAAACCCATAGAATGTATACTACCTGAGTGAACCCTAATGTAAACTATGGACTTTGGGTGAATATGGTTGGTCAATGTAGGTCCCTCAATTGTAATAAATGTACAATTCTGGTTGGGGATGTTGATAATAGGATCATGTGTAGAGGCATGGAGCATACAGGAACTCTCTGTATCTTCCCCTTAAATATTGCTTTGAGTCTAAAACTTCTCTAAAAATAGTCTTAATAAAAAAGACAACCCATGGAATAAGAGAAAGTACTTGCAATTCATACATCTAAGATGTTAATCTCCAGAATATATAGATGACTCTTAAAACTCAACATGAAACAAAAAATTAATTTGATTTTTAACATGGGCAAATGAATAGAAATTTTTTTCCAAAGATAATATGTAAATGGCCAATAAGTTCATGAGAAGATACACAATATCACTAAACATTAGGGAAATGAAAACCAAGATTATAATGAAATACTACACTATTCACAATAGGAGGGCTATTGTCAAAAATTAAAAACAGAAAATAACAAGGATTGGCAAGGATGTGGAAAATTGGGAAACTTGTGCCTTGTTAGAGAGAATGTAAAATAGTGTAACTGCTGCAGGAAAAAAAGTATGAGACTTCCTCAAAAACAAAAAATACGATTACCCTATTATCACCCAATTCTGCTGAGTATACATTTCAAAAGAAATGAAATAAGAATCTCAAAATATTTGTACACCCATGTTTATAGATGCATTATTCAAAATAGCTGAAATGTGGAAGCAATATAAGTGTTCGTGGATGAATGAATATATAAGTAAAAGGTGCTATATGGAATATTATTCAACTTTGCAAAGGAAGGAAATGTTGACACATGATCAACATGTATAAAACTTAAGAACGTATGCTAAGTGAGACAAGCAACTTATCAGACAAATAGTGTATGGTTCTGCTATTATGAGGTATTTAGATGAGAAAAATCATAGGGAATGAAAATGGAATAATGGTTTCCATGGTGTGGGGGTATGAGATCAGAAATTATTTTTAATGAGTATAGATTTTCAGTGTTGCAAGATGAATCATTTTTTGAAAATGGTTATGGTTTCACAACAATATAACCTACATGATACCACTGAACCTATACACTTAAAATGGTAAAGGTAATAAATTTTATGTTATGGGCATTTTAGCACAATTAAAAGTTGAAAACCCATAAATTGTAAATAAAGACATTAGAAAAGTAAAAGAAAAAATGGCCAATCACCACTAGCAGAAATGTTCTGCAAGAAACCCTAAGGGAGTTGTTCAGGATCAATTGAAAATACACTCAACAGAAATCAGTATCTACACAAAGAAATAAAGAGCACCAGTAAAGATAACTACACAGGTAAATATAAAAGACAGTATAAATGCATATCCAACTATTTTCTTCTATATGATTTAAAAAGACAAATTCATTAATCAGTAATGAGAAAACTGTTTATGGGTTTATTTATAAGATTCATTTTGTGAAAATAAAGCAAAAATGAGGGCATAAGGAATGTAGCTACATTGGATCAAATATTCTGCATACTACTTTTTGTCATTTTAAGGCCACACCCGTGGCATATGAAGGTCCCCAGGCTAGAGGTCCAATCAGAGCTGGAGCCGCTGGCCTACACCAGAGCCACAGCAACGTGGGATTCAAGCCGCATCTTCAACCTACACCATAGCTCACAGCTACACTGGATCCTTAACCTACTGAGCAAGGCCAGGGATTGAACCTGAATCCTCATGGATTGTGTTCGCTAACCTCTGAGCCATGATGAGAATTCCCTCTGCATACTATGGAAATTAATTTATTATTAATATTAACTGTTTTAAATTAAGGTAGTAATTATAATCCCAATAGCAACTAGTAAAGATAATTCAGTATATTAAAATGAACTACCAGGTACACTGGAAAATGTATTTTAAGACCAAAAGGATAGTAATGGAAAAAAATGGATGAAGAAAACTATAAGATACATAGAAAACAAAGTAACAAAGTGGTGAACATAGCTTAAATTTTCCGTAATAACATTATCTATATCCCAATCAAAAAACTGATATTGGCAGACCAACTAAATAGCATGATTCAATTACATGCTGTCTTTAAGAGACAGACTTTACATTCAAGACATAAAACATGTTGAAAGAAATAAGAATGGTAAAAGATAAATCATGCAAAATTTAACCAGAAAAAATCTAGAATGCCTATATTAATAGAAGACAAATTGAACATTAAGAAAAATGTCACTAGAGACAAAAAGAACATTTCATGATGATAAAATGATCTATCCATCAAGAAGATATATAAACAAGTAATATCAAGAGTTTCACAATATATTAAATGAAACCTGAAAAAATCTGAAAGGAAAACAGGCAATTTAACAAAAATAAGTGAAGAATTTAATACCACTTCCAATAATGGATAGAACAAATAGATAGCCAATCTACAAAGGAATGAAAGACCTAAAATATCATGAACCAAATAGAACTAACATACATGCATAAAACAGTCCATTCAACAAAAGCAGAATATTTTTTCTTCTGCAGTGTAGTAGGTACATTCTCCAAGACAGACCATTTTAGAGCAGAGCAGGTCTCAAAATATGTAAAGGGATTTAAATCAAACAATTGAATTAAAATAGAAGCCAACAATAGAAAAAGAGATCAGGTTCAAGATACTGACAAAGGAGGATCTTGAACTTACCTCCAGAGCAACACCAGATCTGAGCTGCGTCTGTGACCTACACCACAGCTCAGAGCAGTGCTGGATCCTTAACCCACTGAGGAAGGACAGGGATCGAACCCACATCCTCATGGATGCTGGTTGTATTTGTTTCCACTGCACCACGACGGGAATTCCCTGACTTTCCTTTTTTTAATGTGGTGTATAACGTTGATTGATTTGCGTATCTTAAACCATCCTTGTGAACCTGGGATGAATCCCACTTGGTCGTGGTGTATGGTCTTTTTCATATGTTATTGAATTTGTTGGCTAAAATTTTGTTGAGAATTTTTTGCGTCTATATTCATGACAGATATTGGCCTAGAATTTTCTTTTTTGGGATTATCTTTGTCTGGTTTTGGTATTAGAGTGGGTGGCTTCATAAAATGACTTTGGGAGTATTCCTTCTCCAACATTCTGGAAAAGTTAAGGAAGGGTATAAAGTTCTTTGCATGTTTGGTAGAATTTGCATGTAAAGCCATTGGTCCTGGACTTTTGTTTATAGGGGGTGTTTTTATGACATATTCATTTTCATTTCTAGTAATTGGTCTGTTCAGTTGATCTATTCCATCTTGATTCAGTTTTAGCAGGCTGTAAGTCTCCAGAAAGTTCTTCATTACTTCTAGGTTGTCAAATTTGTTGGCATATAATTGTTCATAGTATTCTCTTAAGGTTTTTCATATTTCTACAGTATCCATTGAGATTTCTCCTTTTTCATTTCTTATTTTGTTTCATTTGAGTTCTTTCTCTCTTCTTCGTGGTGAGTCTGGCCAGATGTTTGTCAATCGTGTTTACCTTTTCAAAGAATCAGCTGTTAGTTTTATTGATTTTTTTCTATTGTTTTTGTATCTCTATTTTATTGATTTCCTCTTTGATCTTTATGATTTCCTTCCTTATGCTGACTTTAAGTTTTTTTGTTCTTCTTTTTCTAATTCTTTAGGTGGTGAGCTAAGTTGTCAATTTGAGATTTTTCTTCTTTTTTGAGGAAGGCCTGTATCACTATGAACTTTCCTCTAAGCACTGCTTTTGTGGCATCCCATAGATTTTGAATGGCTGTGTCTCCATTATCATTTGTCTTGAGGTAGTTTTTATTTTCATTCTTGATTTCCTCATTGGCCCATTTGTTTTCAGTAGCATGTTGTTTAGTCTCCATGTAGTCAGTTTTTCCTCAGTTCTTTTCCTGTGGTTGATTTCTACTTTCAAGATACTGTGGTCAGAGAAGATACTTGAAATAATTTCTATACTTTTAAATTTGTTGAGGTTAGTTTTGTGCCCCAGTATGTGGTCAATCCTTGAGAATATTCCATGTGCACTTGAAAAGAATTAATATCATAAAAATGGCCATACTACCCAAACCATTTTACAGATTCAATGCAATCAGTATCAAATTACCCATGCCACTTTTCACAGAACTACAACAAACAATCCAAAAATTTATATGGAATCAACCTAAATGTCTATTGAAAAATGAATGGATTATCTAGTGATATTAATTTCTGTGACATTTCTAAAATGGCCTCATTGAAAACCCATGCATATAAAATCATAATATAATAGAAAATACAAAAGCACTACATTGCTTTTAGAATGAAGCAGTGGCCAAATTTGTTAAAAGTGACTTTGTAACATGTCAGCATATGTATTTCAATATTTGATGGATAAAAAATATACATAAAATATGGAGTTCCCATCGTGGCTCAGTGGTTAACTAATCCAACTAGGAACGATGACGTTGCAGGTTTGATCCCTGGCCTTGCTCAGGGGGTTAAGGATCTGGCATTGCCATGAACTTTGGTGTAGGTCACAGACGTGGCTCAGATCCTGTGTTGTTGTGGCTCTGGCGTAGCTGGTGTCTACAGCTCCCATTCGACCCCTAGCCTGGGAATCTCCATATGCCACAGGTGTGGCTCTCAAAAGACAAAAAGTAAATAAATAAATAAATAAATAAATAAGTAAATAAATAAATAAATAAAAATTAAAAGGAAATATAGATAAAATATGGATAAAAACATATTTAAAGATGTTGTCAGTTCTTTTGGGGAGGGGGACATCATGCTTGAATGCTCCTATCATAAACTGATTACTAGATATTATGAAAAAAGATTTTATTCAGTCTTCCACTTATCAGAATATAAGCCAACTTCTCATAATCCTACACCATGAAATACAGACTCCACTAGTCTTTGCATTTGTAGAGTGTTCAAGTCACTGGTGAGGAGTCATGCAATAGAGATCTGAGGGTATCTTCTCGGGATAAGTTGGTTAATTTTTTGTTAATGATATACTGAGCCTTTTTTCTTATTAACCCTTATGTGTACTGTGGCTTTATAATCATACCATGATTAGGGTATTAGTGTTTTAAAATACAGAATCTAGACAAATTGAATTAATGATACTATATTTTTCCTCTTAACTTCCTACAAAATTTGCAACTTTTGTTTCATGAGTTTTTAAAAACAGGCAACCAACATTCTATATTCTTTATATTCTTTAAATATAAAGAAAAAATATGGGATAATAATATTTTATGAGAATCAGCATCTGTTGTATGCCAAGATTTGTATTTGTTATAAAAAGTAACTTAGTTAATCCTCAAAATAACTTCGTGAAATAGGTGTTACAGAATACATTACACAGAAGAGGAAACTTGGTGTCATAAAATTTAATAGAGTCTGATATCATATAGCTAACAAGTGGTGGTACCAAGATCAGACTCAGGCTTGTATGATTCCAGAGATGATTCCCTTTTTTACTATACCATCTCACATTTAGAGGTACTATACTTTAAATATTAATGAAGTAAATCACTTATCTTTCTTAGGATGCTATTAAGTGTGCTGGGGGCACTGTGAGCAAGTGCTACAATTTTATTCCTTTTTAATTCTTGCTGCTGTATGCTTCAGCTATTCTAGACAAAATTTAATCAAATTATTTTTTTGTCTCAATAGGAATCAAGATTATAGAAGGATAAATATTTCTATAGAGTGTCCAGCCCCTCTATAATCTATCTCAGGTTCAGTTTGGGATTGGAGGGGGACAATGTAAGCTTATGCAGAGATGCACCTGTGATGTATACTCGTTCCCTGGTAACTCTCTTGTGAGCCTACTACCAACCCAACAGCAACTCATTCCCCTCTAACTAACTAGGTATACATTAATTTTCTGTAAATTGAAAAAATCATTTTTTTAAAATCACCTGAATCATCTGATGAAAAACATCTTACCTTGTTTTGTTTACTATTCTTTAAATATATCACCTTCTAGTAAAGGTTGAGATACCATTGAAAACTGTATATGAGTGGTGACTCCATTTTTAAGTAGTGGAGCTAAACAATTAAATAATGACTTTATATCCTAAAAACTGGCTCTTTCTACTTACAAATGAATGTTTTAAGAGTCTTTTAAAATAATTTATGTCAGAGATTAATATGCTGAAAAGTTTTCATTCCATCTTGAAGCAAACTAGAGCAAAAGACCTAAAAATAGTACATGGGACCCCAATGCTTGTTACATAAGCTCCTTCTTTAAATAACCCTATAAATTTTTTAGTTGATTTTGACTTAAGTGTTCCTGTCATGGTAAGACATGTGTACCTTCTATGTCAGGAATTGACAATTTTTTTCTGTAAGGTCAGTAAATAGTTTTCATTTTCATGGGTCACATATAGTCTCTACTGAAACCTCACTACCTCCCCCCTCCTTCTCCTCCATCTTCTCATTCTTTTACTAACCCTTCAGTAATGTAAGAAAAACAACAGCACATTCTTAGCTAGTGACTCTTGCAAAAAACAGAATTTTTTTGCCTAGTGTGTGCATGGCTCTAAACTGATGACGTATCTTTATTTTCTTTGTAAAAATCATAAACTGGCTATACTCTTAGGAAAGGAATCATCCCCATGTCTAATTACTATAAGGAAAAACAGCTCAATCTCAATTATACCAAAATCAGAGTAACTGTTTAGAGTAAAAATTTCCTATTGTTCTAAAGAAGATTCTAAGCAAATGTACCTATTAAGTTGAGATTTTTAATTTTACTGTTTTCTCATTCTGGTAGTCTTTTGAAGGGTCAGCACTACTTAAAATCAGATATACTACAGGAGCAAAATGGGGGTTACTTTAGAGTTGTATTTTCCAGGAGTTAGGTTAAAATTTTTAGTCTAAGTTCTTCACTGAAGAACTTTGGGGTTTCAAGGGGAGCATTTGTTCACATAAATATAAGTAAAATTATGACCTATGTTATGATAAAGTCTCTCACCATCCCTATTTGACCTATCTCTAGCATTTTAAACTGGATTATTAAGTTATGCTTTTCACTAAACATCAGTCACTGTCCAGAGTTTGGTGTGGGTATAACAACTCATATTCCAGAGATAATTCATCTGACTTAGAATAGCAGTTTGCTAGAATCTCAAGATACATTTCTTATCATATAACACTCTTTGAAATATCTATCTTCTCGCTGCCTAACAATTAAAATTCCCACTTATTAGCTTTATTTCCCACCATTAACCCTCTTATGTCTTATGCTTATGCCATACCAAACTACCTATCAATCCCCAAATATATATTCTTTCTGCCTAAAATGTCCTTCCCCAATTTTTTCATATTAAGAAAAATGTCTACTTATTTTTATTTTTGTGGTATAATCTGACTGAACTAAATCTGGCATTTAAAATTGCTTAAGCGAAAAATGATAATCAGTGAAACTGTCCTAATGCATTCCAAAAACTTTAAAAAAGTAGATTTTAATGAAAGGGAATGTTTTATGTCAGTAGAGAACACTTGTCATAGACATGTATTATCTAGAGCATCTTTTTTATTGAAGTGTAGTTGATTTACAACATTAGATAAGTCAAGATGTGCAAACCTCTATGGTGGAGTGTTTTTACATAAATTCTTCTCGTAAAATAAATAATTTGAAATAAATAGTCTTCAAAAGTTAGGCACCATGGATAGAATATTTCATTCAAGTTTCATCTCATGAAATCACAGGAAGTGGGAATTAGGTAATCATGATCATTTATGTGAGAATGAAACATGTGCTAATATCATCAGTAGTTCTTAGGTAGAATACAGGATAATGTTATACTTTCCAGAAGTTTTCACATGCATATGAGTTTACAACAGAAATAAACTTGGGAGATTTTGCATAAGCATATATTAAATATAAATCCCATTATATTTTCTCACAAGGCCCTTTGCCACTCTTAAGCATCACAATTTATTTGTAGAAAGTGGTACTTTGAAAGTTCAATTTGAAGCTTCATTTTAAAGAAGGTTAAAAAGACCTTTGAGAAAGAACTGACTCACAATGTTGATTTATGTACAAGGGGTTTGTATCATTAGAACAGATATACTGGAGAATGTTACCAATAAACACAAATTTTTTTCCAAAGAAACTATAATCTCACAAGGGGAAGCTGATGCCATTCTATCTCTATATAACCACTAAGCCAATTTATTTAAAGCAAGAAACACCATTTTTAAAGGAGAAGTAAGCTCAAAGAAATTTAGCACATAATGTAGCAGATGATATTGAATTAGAGGACAATTTTATTTTATTTTATTTATTTATTTATTTATTTTTGTCTTTTTAGCTATTTCTTGGGCCGCTCCCGCGGCATATGGAGGTTCCCAGGCTAGGGGTCGAATCTGAACTGTAGCCACCGGCCTACGCCAGAGCCACAGCAACGCAGGATCCGAGCCGCGTCTGCAACCTACACCACAGCTCACGGCAATGCCGGATCGTGAACCCACTGAGCCAGGGCAGGGACCGAACCCGCAACCTCATGGTTCCTAGTCGGATTCGTTAACCACTGCGCCACTATGGGAACTCCTAGAGGACAATTTTAATCTAATGTCTAATGGTAACACAAGAAATAACAAAGGTATAAGTATCTTTGAATAAGGTATCTGGTGTAGCAAAATACAGGTGCACATTATATTACTTATTGGTTAAGTGATTGCATCAGTCATAGAGAAAAGGATGTTGTTAATGCCAAATGTTACTCTTTCCTGTGGCAATATTTTGATGGTTGCTTAACTTGAAATTCTGTAGTTATATGCAGCAGTCATTTAAGTAGATGTTAGGCCATAAACAATGTTTTTTCCATTTACAAGGTCTTTTGAAACAAGGTTGATTTATCCCTTGTCTACTTAACATTATCTACCAAAATAATTACTCATACAAGGAACTTAAGGTAAACATAAAGAATAGCTGTGCTCTGAAAATGTTAACATATTCAAAGAGTAAAGAAAAAGTTTTACTCACTTTACCCTTTAACATTTTAGCAACAGTATGTTTTTTAACCAAGGAAAACAATTACGGCTATAGAAAATTTAACCATTCACATTATATACTTTAGCATTATAAACTGTACCGTGTCCTTTATGGAAATAGGAGGAATATAAATTAAATTACGTTAAACTAAAAGTATGTAATTCACAAAGAAAATAGTAGCTTTTACTAGTAGAATTTATACATATTTAATTTGTGTCAGCTTTTAAAAAGTGATCAAATTTATACTTTCATTTTAACATGAAGTTATTATAAGCAGCTGTATTACTCTATTTTACAAATGAATCAAGGCACAGTCTTAATACTTTAGAGCTAAACACAGTTATTGTAGAGCTAAAATTCCAATTTGAACTTATGATGTTACAAGATCTTTTACATTTACATCATGCAAACATAATGATAGTAGAGATCAATATCTAATCATTGCATCCCTCAAAAGGTAGAGGATTAATTAATGACCAAGGCTGACAGATGGTCTATTAATGTCCTGATACGAATTTCTGTGAAAAATCCGTTGAACTTTAAAAAGATTTTGAAAAAGTGTCTTAAAACTAATTTTCCTTTTTCTTGGCATTAATCACTTTATTCTAAATGGAGAGCACTCTCGACATAATTGTAGGTGTTAATGATAAGACATTGACAATTAGAAATTGCATGGCATTGAAATAGGTGTGGAATTAGGAAACCTATAGCTTGACTGAGATCAGTTAAGAATCACCTACACAAATACCGTTTACTAACTGAAATTGGCACATTCAATAATATACATTATTGTAGCAGGCATGGCATTAACATTCTTAAAAGTTATCTTAATTCGTAATTGATATTTATATTTCACCACTATCCCTGCAAAAAAGGCACAAGAAATATGTATGAATTCATATCATAGTATTAAATTTGAGACTCCCAGTATAGCAAAAGGACCTGAATGGTAATATCTTTTAAAAATTGATATCTATATCTATATATATATATAGATATAAAGTTATATAGACATATAGACATAGATAGATATACAGATATGTACACACACAATTTCAGATGAATTTATGGAATATAAAGAAAATCTTTAAAGTACAAATATTTGTTAAAAGATACTTTAAAAAGAGTATGCTATACTACAATAGAGAAATGAGAGATGAAAATTGTGTTTCATTAACCTGAGAATTTCATAACTTTGAACATTTATCACTTTTTGTCTGGATAACGCCAAGAGCTTTCAAACTGTTTTCTCTAAATCCAATCCCTCCTTATAACAATTCATTTTTGATGCCACTATTTTCTCCCTAAAACATAGCCATGAGTTTTTTGTTACTCTTCTTTAAAAACCTTCCAATGTCCCTCATATTATCATAACAGCCGTCTTCAAGATTTACTATAGACCAATCTTCCTACACAATTCCTCCAATGCAGATGAGGAGAATCCCCATAACTTATTTTTTTGAGTCAGATTTATTGAGGTACACTTTATGTACAGTAAAACCTACCCTTTTAATACACAATTCCATGCCTTTTCACAAAAGTTATGTAATCATTACCGTAAAAAAGTTATAGAACAGTTCCATCACACCAAAAATGTCTTTCATACTATCTAGTCAGCTTCTCCTTTGACTCTCAGCCCCTTAAAACTAACTGATCTGTTTTGTGTTCCTATAGTTTTGCCTTTTTAAGAATAATTTTAAGAATTTTCAGGTAGTTGATTTGTGTATTCTTTGCAAAAATTTTATCTATAATCAGTGGGAAGATAGGCTGATAGGCTTTCTCTGTGTTGGCTGGATTTTTTTTCTACATTTATTGAAATCATTGTGTATATTTTTTATTTACCCTGTGTATGTAATAAGTAGTATTGATTTTCAAACATTGAACCAAGCCTTGCATTCAGTGATAAACCACATTTGATAACAATATGCTTTACTGGGTTCAATTTGCGAGGTTTTTTTTTTTTTTTTTTTTGGCTTTTGTCATTTTAGGGCTGCACCCGCGGCATATGGAGGTTCCCAGGCTAAGGGTCAAATTGGAGCTGTAGCTGCTGGCCTACGCCACAGCCACAGCAACGTGGGATCCAAGCCGCATCTGCGACCTACATCACAGCTCACAGGAGTGCTGGCTCCTTAACCCACTGAGCAAGGCCAGGGATCAAACCCGCAACCTCATGGTTCCTAGTCGGATTCGTTAACCACTGCACCACGACGGGAACTCCAGGTCACTATATTTTTTAATCTCTTATTATTCCCCTCATTTTGGAATCAGGATAGTGCTAACCTCAGAAATGAGGTGGGAAGTGTCTTCACTCTATTTTCTGGAACTGTTTTGCAGAGTTATTATTTATTTCATAAGTGTTTGATAGAATTCAACAGTGAAGCCATCTGGGCTCAGAGTTTTCTTTGTGGGAAGGTTATTGAAACTACAGATTCAATTTTTTTTCTTTTTTTTTGTTTTTTTTTTTGCCATTTCTTGGGCTGCTCCTGCGGTATATGGAGATTCCCAGGCTAGGGGTTGAATCAGAGCTGTAGCTACCGGCCTACATCAGAGACACAGCAACGCGGGATCCGAGCAGCATCTGCAACCTACACCACAGCTCAGGGCAACGCCAGATCCTTAACCCACTGAGCAAGGGCAGGGATCAAACCCACAACCTCATAGTTCTTAGTCGGATTCGTTAACCACTGAGCCATGACAGGAACACCCAGATTCAAATTTTTAACTAGAGGTAGGATATTCAGGGTTTTTATTTTTCCTTCACTGATCATTGGATATTTTTGTTTTCCAAGGAATTTGTCTGTTTCATCTAAGTTGTTGAATTTATAGGCACAAAGTTGTTCATTTCATTACTGTTCTCTTAGCATCTCTAGGACCTGTAGTGATGCATCCCCATTCATTTCTGATATTGGTAAATTGTATCTTCTCTATTGATTATTAAAAATTATGTGATTTCATTGGTGCTTTCAAATTAACTTTTGTATTCATTGATTTTTTATCTTTTTTTAATTTCAAGTTCACTGACTTCTGTTCCTTTATTATTCTTTCCATTTGCTTCCTTTGGGTTTAATTGTCCATTCAATTAAATTGTTTCACTCTAGTTCTTTCTTAGATTGGAAGTTTAGGTATTTTGAGACATTTCTCATTTTCTAATATAAGCACTTATTTTTGAAACCACTTTACTGAGGTATAATTGTTATGTAACAACTGGCACATATTTAATGTGCACAATGTTATGGATTATGACACCTGTAAACACCAGTGATACCATGACCCATCACCACAAAGTCATATGCATATCAAACACCTCCCAAACTTTCATGTGTCCCCCTTTTATTTGTTTTCTGTTTTTGTGTGTGTATATGAGGAATACATAACACAAAATCCACCCTCTTAAATTCTGAGGTATATTATATTTTAACTATAGGCACTATGTTGTACAGCAGAGCTCTAAAACTTATTCAACTAGAATAAATGAAAATTTCTATCTACTGAACAACTCTCCATTTCTCTGATCCTTCAGCTCCTGGCAGTCACTTCTATTAGTTTGACTTTTTAGATACCTCATATAATAAGAATTGTATAGTACTCTATTTGCCCTTCTATGACTGTTTTATTTCACATAGCATAATGTATTCCAGGTTTGTTCTTGTTGTCAGCAGTGGCAGTGTTTCTTTTTTAAGGCTGAATAATATTCCACTGTATGACACATCATTTTTACTAATTCATTTTTTACCATACTATAATACATATAATGAAAAGTGCAAAAATCATAATATGTAGACTGATGAATTATCACAAAGTAAATAAAACCTGTGTAAGAAATAAAACATCCCTAGCACTCCAAAAGCCCTGACTGTAGCTCCCACTTTCCTCTTCAAAGGTAACAATTATGCTGACTGTGTCTAACACCACACATATTTACTTGTGTATATATATATATATATATGTTTTTTAAAATAATTATTTTTATATAAATTTTAGGTTTACAACAAAATGGAGAGAAAGGTACAGAGATTTCCCATACATTTAATTTCCTTTTCAGAAATACAAGTGATTTTTGAATGTTGATTTTGTATCCTGCAATTTACTGATTTCACTTATGAGTTATAACAGTTTCTCCTGTGGACTCTGTAGAGATTTCTATGTAGAGGATCATATCACCTGCAAATATAAATCATTTTACTTCTTTCTTATGGATTTAGATTTATTTTATTTGCCCAGTTGCCCTAGCTAGGATCCCAGGACTATGCTGGATAAAAGTGCTGAAAATGAGTGTACTTGTCTTTATCTGATGTTAGAGAAGAAATTTAAAAATTTTCACCATTATGATGTTAGTTGTGAGATTGTCATATATGGTAATTTGTTGAGGTGAATTCTTTCTATACCTATTTTTTGGGGCATTATTTTATTATAGAAGTTTTCAATGTTATCAAATGCTTTTTCTGAATCCATTGAGACAATTGTGTGAATTTTTTATCCTTCATTCTATTATTGTGTTATATTACATTTGTTGATTTGCACATGTTAATCATCCTTGCATCTTAGGACTATATCTTACTTGATCATGATGTATGGTACTTTTAAATTCTATTAAGTTTGATTTGGTAATATTTTGTGGAGGAGTTTGCATCTATGTTCATCATGGACATTAGCCTGTAAATTTATTTTACTCTCTTAGCCTGGCTTCAGTATCAGATTAATCCTTGTCTCATTAAATGAGTTTGGAAATGTTCACACTTCGTTAATATTTTAAGAAGAGTTCAAAAAGGATTGGCATTCATTTTTAATTTTTTTCATTTTTAACAATTTTTTATTATAGTTGATTTACAATTTTCTGTCAATTTCTGCTGTACAGAGAAGTGACACAGTTATATATATTATATAAAAATAATGTATACATTATTTTTTTCAAATTATCCTCCATCATGTTCCATCACAAGTGATTAGATGTAGTTCCCTGTGTGATACAGCAGGATCTCATTGCTTATCCACTCCAAATGCAATAGTTTGCATCTACTAATCCCAAACTTCCAGTCCCTTCCTCTCTCCCTTGACAACCACAAGTCTGTTCTCCATGTCCATGAGTTTTTTTCATTTTTTAAAATGTATAGTAGAATTCACTAGTGAAGCCATCTGGTCCTGTGATTTTGTTTTTGGAGAAGTTTTCAATTACAGATTGAATTTCCTTATAATCATGGCTGGTCTGTTCAGATTTTCTATTTTGTCATGATTTAGTCTAGTTAGGATGTGTATATCTTGGAACTTATCTATTTATTTTTGGTTATCCAATTTATTGATGCATAATTGTTGATACTAGTGTATTTTTATCATTTTTCTTTGAGCCTTCTTTTTTGTTAGTCCAAAGTTCTGTAAAGTTTTAAAAACCTACCTCTTAGTTTCATTGATTTTTTTCTATTGTCTTTCTATTCTCTATTTCATTTATTCTGCTACAATCATTATTAATTTCCTTCCTTCTTTTAACTTTGGGAATTTTTTTTCTTTTTCTAGTTTCTTGAGGTGTAGCGTTAGACTGTTTATTTTAAATCTTTCTTTTTTTTAATGTGGGCATTGGTCAGTATAAACTTCCTTTATATTTTGTTTTTATTTCATTTTGTTTGCATTCTGTAAGTTGTGGTTTGCTGTGTTTTTCTTTTATCTCAAGATATTTTCTGATTTCCCTATTGATTTTTTTCTTTGACCCATTTGTTATTAAGGAATGTGTTGTTAAATACCTACATATTTAAAATTCTTCCAATACTTATTCTGTTTTTGATTTCTAATTTCATACTCATAGAGTTGAAGCAGATACTTGGAAAGATTTAAATCTTTTAAAAATTTTAAAGACTTGTTTTGTGGCCTAAAATTTTATCTATCCTGGACAATTTTCCATGTGAAGTTGAGAAAAATATGTATTCTGCTGCTCTTGAGTGTTATGTTCTGTATATGTCTGTCAGTCCCATATGATTTAAAGTGTCTCTCAAGTCTACTGTTTCCATCTTGATTTTCTGTCTGGATGGTCTTCATTTTTGAAAGATGAGTAGTGAAGTCTCCTACTCTCCTACTATTATTCTTTTGCTATCTATTTTTTCCTTCAGTTTTGTCAGCATTTATATATTTATGTACTCTGATGCTGGGGTCTGTATATAACTACTATATCTTCCTGATGATTGACATTTTAATCATTATATAATGTCCTTCTTTGTCCCATGAAAATTTTTGCTTAAAGTCTATTTTGTCTGGTATAAGTATAGCCACCTGTGCTCTCTTTCTTTATCTTTTTCATAGAATTACTTTCCCTTTCCTTCACTGTCAGCCTATGTATGTCTTTAAATCTAATATGAGTCGCTTGTAGATAACATATAGTCTTCACTTGTCTATTCACCCACTCTGTATTTTAATTAGGGAGTTTAATCCATTTATGATTAAAGAAAATATAATATGGAAAGACTATAGCATTTTTAAATGTCTTCTGTCTGCTTTTTCATATTTCTTCCTAATTTTCTCTTGTCTTGCTTTGTTTTTTGTTGATTTTTCAGTGATATTTCCTTCTCCTCTACTGTCTCTTTCCCCACCCCTCCTTCTCTTTCTCCCTCCTCCTCCTCTTCTCCTCCTACTCTTTTTCCTTCTCCTTCTCCTTCTCTTTCTTCTTCCTCTTCTTCCTCTTCCTCCTCTGTTACTGCCAGGCTTGCACAAAGTAACAATTATACCAATTTATTTTTATTTATTATTATTATTATTTACAAAAAATTTTTAGGGCCGCACCCAGGCTAAGGGTTGAATCAGAGCTACAGTTGCTGGCTTATACCACAGCTACAGCAACTCGGGATACAAGCCACATATGCAACCTATACCACAGCTCATGGCAGCTCTGGATCCCTGACCCACTGAGCAAGGCCAGGGATTGAACTTGCATCCTCATGGACACTAATTGGATTCATCTCTGCTGCGCCACAATGGGAACTCCCTATAACAATTTACTTTAATCTAATGAAAACTTACCTTCAATTGTATAAAAAATATACACTTGTAATTCTTGCTCCGACACTTTATGTAATTCATAAGTTGAAATTTTTATATTGTAAATCCATTAACAGTTTTTATAGTTGCAATTATTCTTAACATTTTGCCTTTTAACTTTAATTCTAAAATTAAAAGTGATTTACACACCACCCTTACAGCATTTACAGCATTATTCTACATTTGTTTATATATTTACTTTTACCAGTGAATTTTTTTATGTGCGTTCTTTCTTTTCTTTTCTTTTTTATTTTTACTTTTTTTTGGTCTTTTTAGGGCTGTACCTGTGGCATATGGAGGTTCCCAGGCTAGGGGTCAAATTGGAGCTGTAGCTGCTTGCCTGTGTCACAGCCACAGCAACGACAGATCTGAACTGCAACCTACACCACAGTTCACGGCAACACCAGATCCTTAACCCACTGAGCAAAGTCAGGGATCGAACCTGCATCCTCATGGATACTAGTCAGGTTCATTTCTGCTAAGCCATGATGGGAACTCCTTCATGGCTTTCATGTTGCTGATTGGTGTCTTTTCATTTCAACTCAAATAACACCATTTGGCATTTCTTATAAAGTAGGCATCATAGTGAAAAATTCCCTCAGGTTTGTTTGTCTGAGAAAGTTTTTATCACTATTTCATTTCTGAAGAACAATTTTACTGGATATAGCATTTTTGGTTGCCACAGTTTTCTTTCAGTGCTTTGACTATATCATCTCACTTTCTTGTAGCCTGCAAGGTTTGTGCTGAGAAATCCATGGTTAGTCTTATGGGGATTCCCTGGTACATAATGAGTCATTTTTCTCTTGCTGCTTTCAAATTTTTCTGTCTTACATTTGATAATTTGGTTACAATGTGTCTCAATGAAGATTTATTTGATTTATTAGCTTTTAGAATCTGGATGCCCATTTCTCTTCCCAGATTTGGGATGTTTTTGACCATTATTTATTTAAATAAGCTTTATACCCCTTTGTCTCTCTCTGGGATTCTCATGCTGCATATTTTGCCTCATTTGATTGTCTCTCATAAGTATTCTAGGCTTTACTCACTCTTTTCATTTCTGTACTTCTGATAGCTCTAGAATTTCTGTTTGTTTGTTACCAATGTTGTTGTTTCTTTTTCTTTTAATTACTCAATGAATTTTATTACATTTACAGTTTTACAATGATCATTACAACCCAATTTTATAGCATTTCAATTCCAAACCCCCAGCGCATCACCCCATCCCCCAACCTGTCTCCTTTGGAAACCATAAGTTTTTCAAAGTCTGTGAGTCAGTATCTGTTCTGCAAAGAAGTTCATTCTGTCCTTTTTTAGATTCCACATATAAGTGACAGCATTTGATGTTGGTGTCTTACTATCTGACTGACTTCACTTAGCATGATAATGTCTAGGTCCATTCATGTGGCTGCAAATGCTGTTATTTCATTCCTTTTAATGGCTGAGTCATATTCCAGTGTGTGTATGTACCACATCTTCTTTATCCACTCCTCTGTCAATGGACATTTAGGTTGTTTCCATGTCTTGGCTGTTGTTGTTTCTATTTCTTTGTTGATATTCTCATCTGTTCATGCATTGCTTCCTTAATTTGGTTTACTTGTCTATGTTCTCTTTTAGCTCACTGAGCTTCTTTGACTTTGAATTCTTTGTCAGGCAATTCATATTTCATATTACTCAATATTGTTCAAAACAAAGATTCTTACCAATCTAGTCCTAGCCTATATTTCAGCCTCATTCTTGCTATATATATGCCATATTCCTTCACATAACAAGTGTTTAATTGCTCCAGAAACTAATCTTATAATTTAGTGTCTTTATTCAAGTTATTAACTTTGTTTGCAATGACCATTCCTCTTTCTATGCATGACAAATTCCTACTCATCACTAATGTTAAACTCAGAAATCTCTTTATCACTTCTTCCACTATGATCCTAGGAAATGTGTACATTCCTTAAGAAAATATTTACCATATTTCACTTGTTTTGGTATTTGTTTCTTCGGTTAGGATGTAAACTAAAATATCAGGGATATTTTAAAATCAATTTATAATTTTTTTGTGTCTAGTACAGTGTGTGTCACATAATGTACAGTTTTAAATATCCAAAAATAGTGAATTGACTAAATGTTGTCAGTTTTTCCATAAGTGTGGGTAAGAGAATTAAACTAGAGTTTGTAAAATCAGGTTATATTCCCAGATTTGCCCCAAGTAGCTCTGTGATACTTACTGAAAAAGTCACATGACTTTTTTGTTTCAATTTTATTATTACCATAATGATTCATTTTAGTTTTGAAGGCCTATGATTCCAGCATATGAAATAGAATGTCATCCATTAGTGTAACATAAAACAAGAAAAATTGTATGATGATACAGCTGTGAAGTAATTCATATTTCAGATGGTATATTCTCTTTATTTCACAGCTGGATAAACTGAAGCCAGAATGGTAATTTTACTTAACTAAGTACATGTAGTTAAGTAGAGATCACTGTTAGAAGAACACCTAACTCTCAATCTAGTCTTCTTTCAATTTTTACCTTATTTACTTATTCCTCCAGAAAATAGTTTTACATTTTACATTCAGTTGTTTGATATATTTTTTTATTGAAGTATAGTTGACTTATACTCCTCTGTATAAAGTCTTTTAAAATATTTTGAACCTCAGAACATGTAAAATTTTGAGTTTCAGTTTTTTTTTTCTTTTTATGGCCCACATGTGGCATATTGAATTTCCTGGGCTAGGGGTTGAATCAGAGCGGCTGCTGCTGGCCTATGCCACAGCCACAGCAACACCAGATACAAGCTACAGCTTGTGGCAATGCTGGATCCTTAATCTACTGATTGAGGCCAGGGATTGAACCCGCTTCCTCATGTTACTGTTCCCTGTATTGTTTCTCTTAGTTCGTGCCCACACTCAGTAAGGATTTGGAGTGGTGGGGCATTTGGTGGGGGATTGTTTCAGCCAGGAAGTGCTGCAGGGGTGCCAGGATAGAGGCAGATAGAAGTAGTGGTCTTGCCATGTCAGAACTGATGCAGCATTAGGGATGGAGGCAGGCTGGTTCTCTAGGCAGGCGCATTACATTTTGGATAGGAGTGGTCTGGGTGGAAGGGGATTCCCCTTAAAGTGACAGCATCTTAGGTTGAAAGTTACAGCTCTTGCTGGTGTACTTTTAAAAGGGCCATTCCTGGTTGTATCCCAGAATGAAAAACACTGCCACCAGGGTTGCCTTGGAGATTGCAAACAAGTTAGAATCAAGTTTGCAGTGTACATCATATTTATTCATGCCCTTAGAGAGAGTGGGCCACCCGGGAGTAGGGACTGCCCCTGCTCACAACTGGGTCTTCCCTTACAGCCCCATGCTGCAGACTTGATTTGGGACACAATTTACCCGACCCAGGCCCACTAATTTCTCCTGTTCTGGCCCCCCTGCACCATGCTTAAGGGCTGAGTGTTGCTTGATCTCTGCATGGGGGTGATTTTGATCCTCTGATTGGTTTTGGGTGGGATTCCTTATCCGCATGGGGAACTCTTTATATAGAGGTGGGGTGAGGAATGTGTGACATTCCTTCCCTAATAGGGAGTGAACAGTCAGGTTGTTCAAGGTGGGGGGAAAGGACATTACAATGAGACATGGTCAGAGGCAATAATACTATGGAGTTGCATAGTTAACTTTAATTAATTAATTAATTAATTTGCAGCTTTATACCCTGGGTTGGTGGGCTTTCTCCTCAAGAATAGAATGTTCATTAAGGTCATTGATTTCTTTTTCTTTTCTTTTTTTAAATTGTCTTTTTAGGGCTTCCCATGCAGCATAGGGAGGTTCCCAAGCTAGGGGTCAAATCAGAACTGTAGCTGCCAGCCTATGCTGCAGCCACAGCAACTCCAGAGCTAAGCCATGTCTGCAACCTACAGCACAACTCACAGCAACGCTGGATCCTTAACCCAATGAGTGAGGCCAGGGATAAAACCCATGTCCTCATGGACTCCAGTCAGATTCGTTTCCACTGAGCCATGACGGGAACTCCTACATAGCTAGCTCTTGAAATCCATTGTTATTGTGAGAAATGCCACAGATTTTTGTTCATTGATTTTTGTATCCTACATCTTTGTTTAATATATTAATTCTAATAGATTTTTTGCATAAAATTTTTAGGATTTTATACATAAGAGATCATGTTGTGTGTGAACACAGATAATTTTAATTATTTATTTCCAATTTGAATCTTCCAAGGTCAGTATACTCCAGATTGTTTCCTGACTATGGTGAGAGGGATCTGGGCAGGTTGGCTGGCTCCAATGGTTCTTTAGCCCATACCAAGTTCTCTCCTCCTATTACCAGATGCAAAGGTGGGCAAGACTCCTGGGTCCCTTGGTATATGTTCTAGATCTCACAACACCCACAACAGCATTTTGTTCATGGATGGATATCTAATCATTGCTTGAAAAGGGGGGTCAATAGTAGAAAAGTCTTAATACCATCGTGATTCTGATGTTATTTTCTCAATACCTAGGTGACTTTTGTTTCTTTTAAAAATTTTATTTGATTGTCATAAGACTACATGAGATCTACCCTCATAAAATATTTTTAAATGTACATTATTGTTAACTATAGGTGCAATGTATAATAGATCTCTGGAGCTTATTCATCTTGCTTAAGTGAAACTTTATGCCTATTAATTAATAACTCCCAATTTGCCCTATCCTGAAGCCCCTAGCAACCTCTTTTTGAATTTTTTGATTCTAGGAATTTCACTATTTCAGATATTTGAAATCATGTAGTATTTGCCCTTTTGTGACTACATTAATTGACCTAGCATAATGTCTTCAAAGTTTATCCAAGTTATTACATATTGCATATTTTCTTTTTTTAAGGATACACTGTATTCTGTTGTATGTATATATCATATTTACTTTATCTGTTTATCTTTTGATGGACATTTAGGCAGTTTTCATATCTTGGCTATTGTAAATAGTGTTGCAATGACCATGGCATTGCTACTGTTTCTTTGTTATCCTGATTTCAATTTTTTTGGACATTACCAAGAAGTGGGATTGCTGGATCATATAATAGTTATATTTTCACTTTTTTAGGATCTTCCATGGTATTGTCCATAGTGGCTATACCATTTTGTATTCCCACCAACAATGTGTGAGAGTTTCAATTTTCCACATTCTCATTAACACTTGTTTTCTTGGTATTTTCTTTGTTTGTTTTTTTTAATAATAGACATCATGACAAGAGAGATGATATCTCATTATGGTTTTGATGTGTGACATTGAGCAGTTTCTCATGTTACTGTTGCTCATTTCATGTCTTTTTGAGAAACATCTATTCAAGTTTTTAGCCCATTTTTAATTACATTATTATTAACTATTAATTGTGTTACAAAAGTTTCTTATGTATTTTGGAAATTAACTTATCAGATATACAATTTACAAATATTGCATCATTTTGTACACTGTCATTTCACTCTGTTGATTGTTTTCTTTGCTAGGCAGAAGCTTTATTTTTTTATTTTTTTTTTGTCTTTTGTCTTTTTTGTTGTTGTTGCTATTTCTTGGGCCGCTCCCGCGACATATGGAGGTTCCCAGGCTAGGGGTCCAATCGGAGCTGTAGCCACCTGTGTATGCCAGAGCCACAGCAACGCGGGATCCGAGCCGCGTCTGCAACCTACACCACAGCTCACGGCAACGCCGGATCGTTAACCCACTGAGCAAGGGCAGGGACCGAACCCGCAACCTCATGGTTCCTAGTCGGATTCGTTAACCACTGCGCCACGACGGGAAATCCCAGAAGCTTTTTAATTTGATGTAGCCCTATTTACCTATTTTTACTTTTGTTGCCTTGCTTTTGGCATCATGTCCATGAAATCATTGCTAGGCTCAATGTCAAAATTTTCCCCGGTTTTCTTCTTTGAGTTTTTCAGTTTATGGTCTTATGTGCAAATCTTTAATCTATTTTGAGTTGATTTGTTTGTGTATGGTCTAAGATAATGTTTTAAATTTATTCCTATGTGGATAGCCAGTTTTCCCATTTGCTGAACATTTTCCCCAGTGTGTATTATTTTCCTCTAATGTTAGTAACAAAGAAAGGATGCTCACTCACACCACTTCTATTCAACATAATACTGGAAATCCTAGCCAGAGCAATTTGGCAAGAAAGAGAAAAAAGGCATCCAAATCAGAAAGAATTGCAATGTATCCTGTTTGCAGATGACACTGCCAATAGGAATGCAAAGTGGTGCAGCCACTACAGACAACACTATGGAAGTTCCTCAAAATCCTAAAGACTTCACAAAAAGCTATTAAAACTAATAAACAGATTCAGTATAGTTGAAGGATACACTATTAACAAAAATATTTGCATTTCTATATCCTAATAATGAACTACCTGAAAAGGAAATTAAGAACAATCTCATAGTAATACCCAAAAGAATAAAATACTTAGGAAGAAACTTAACTAAGGAGGTGAAAAACTTGTATTCTCAAAACTACAGAGAACACTGATGAAAGAAATTAAACAAGACACAAATGGAAAAACTTATAATGTTCAAGGATTGGAAAACTTAATAATGTTAAAATGTCCATAGTAGCTAAAGTGTTATGCAGATTTAATGCACTCCTTATCAAAATCTCATTGGCAGTTTTTACAAAAATAGAAAAAAACAATTCTAAAATTAATATAGAACCACAAAAAAAAACATGTATAGTCTAAAAAAAATATTGGGAAGGAAAAAAAGTTGGAGGCATCACAATTCCTGATTGAAAAATATAATATTTCCAAAGTGTTTTTGTCAAGTAAAGTAACATATTCACATGAGTTCCTGGGATTATGACATGGATATTTCTCATGTGGCCTTTATTATACCTACCCCCTCTATATTTAGAGGAATTATTCTATTTAACTTGAGTTATTAAATTTATGGTTATAAAGTTGCTCATAGTATTCCCTTATTATCCTTTAATGTCTTTGGGATCAGAGGTATTATCTACTCTTTCATTACTGATGGCCCTCTGTCTTTTTATTTTGGCCACTCTGGTTAGAGATTTATCAATTTTATTGATCTTTTGAAAGAAACATCTTTTGTGTTCATTGATTTTCCTTCCTTTGTCTCTCTTTTCAATTGATTTGATTGCACTAATCTTTAATTTTACTTTGTTCTGTTCACCTTTAGTTTAATTTTCCCCTCTTCTATTTAGATGAATACCAATTTTACTTTTTTTTTGCTTTTCTATTACAAGCATTAATTGCTTTAAATTTCCCCTAAGCACCACTTTAGCAGCATCCCTCAAATTTGGATATGCTGTATTTTAATATTCATTGAGTTCAAAATACTTATAATTCCCTCTAAGACTTCCTCTTTGATAATTGGATTATACAGAAGTATGTTAATCTCCAAATATTTGGGGACTTTACAGATATCTTTCTGTTACTGATACTAGAATATTATTATGTAATTTCTATCTATTTGAACTTAAAAATTTATTTTGTGGTCCAAAATATGGTTTATCTATGTGAGTGTATTTTGCTGTATTTAGCTATTGTTAGTTAGTGTTCTATAAATATCAATGATAGCATTTAGATCATATATATTCGGACTGTATTTTGGCCTACTTATTCTATCAATACCTTAAAAAGAACTGTTGAAGTGACCAACTTTAATTGTGGATGTGCCTTTTTCCGTTTTCATGTCTATAAAGTTTTTGCTTCATGTATTTTGAGCCTCTCTTGTTTGAGGCAGGATATTTAGGACTGTTATATCTTCTTGGTGAACTGACTCTTTCATCATTATATAATGTCACTATTTATATCTGATAATGTTCCCTGTTCTGAAGTCCTAAGGATACAGTTTTTGTTATTCTTCTCTGAAGATTAAGGCTTTTCTTTCATAAGAAAATTCAAGGAGATGGACCTGGCTAGAATTCTGAGGATTCTTTTCCCTTCCCCTAGCCAACAACATGAAAAAATTTTTATCAGAACTCCTTACACCCTCCTTGTGAGCACCTGGTGGGATTCATGGAGGAGAAGTTTTCCAGAGAGTACTAATCCAAATATATCTGACACTCCTAAAGTCCTCACACTCTAATCCTAGCCCACTCATCCTTTCAGCCTTTAGCAATTTGTTATTATTTTAAGCTGGAACTTCTTATTGTTTGACATGGAATTCAGTGGTATCTTTTCCAAGTAAGCCAATGTTAGAGTATGGTTTCTTGTTGCAGGTGCCAATCTCTTCCTAGATTTTGGGATAACTGTTCAACCTTTGGCTTTATTTCTCTGACTGTTTCAAGAAAGTTCTTAATTTTCAGTTTCTCCAGCATTTTCTTTTTATAAGCATGCTATCTAAATCTCTGAGAAGAAACCAAAACTGGCATTCACCACATTTTACTTATCTACATTTCTAGTAAGAATACCCTAGATTTCAAACAATATTACTACAATAAATATCCTCTTATATATTCCCCTATGGCACAATATGAGAATTTTCCTGGATCGTAGACCCACAAAAGAAGTTATTGGGTCATAGTATATGTGTGTAGTTAATTAGGCCAATGCTACCACACTGCTCTCCATAATGGCTGCAAATGTCCACATGTCTACTAATAGTGAATACAAATGTTTCCCCATCTCTGAAAATATTTAACATTATAATTTTTAAAACTTTCTGAAAATGTGAATATAAAGTGACATAGCATGGTTTTAATATACATTTATCTGATTACTAATGATTTTGAGCAATTTTATATACCTAGACACTGAAGTTGTTATATAACTTGCCTGTTCTTACCCTTTGGCGATTTTTGTGTTATGTTTCTCATTGTATCATATGTGATTTAACTGCTTATTTTAGATAATAGTCCATTATCAGACACATTGCAGAATATTCTATCAACAGGTTGACTGGAATCATTCACAAAATAGAAACTCTTAATATAATCAACCCAACAAATTTTTTCTTACACCCTTTTTTTTGGTCTTAAATGTGTTTCTTTACTCTTAGGCTACAGAAATAATATAAGGGTTTTTTTAAATAATTATGCATTGCTTCAAATCATGTCACCAACCTTTGACTAAGCATGCACTCAAACATCTGAGATTTATAAGAAAGGTGATACTCCAGCACTGTTGTATAGCACAGCATAAAGAATACTGGACTAGGAGTTGGAAGGAAAAATTCGTGTTTACTCTTTACCACTTATGGTTGTGACCTTGATAAAAAGATAATATCACTGAACTTGGTGTTTCATTGGTAAAATGAAGCTAACACCACCAAATATGTCTTAAATTTTATAACAATTAAATGAATAATTGCTTTGGAAGTACGTTGAGGTGATTCCAGATTAAGATGGTAGAATATAAGGACTGGACCTCAACTTCTCTCCTAAAAACAACAAAATTCACAACTAAAGACAGAGTAATCTCCACCCGAATGGAATGGAAACCTTAAAAAAGATACTCTGCTCCAGGAGAAAAAGAGGAGGCCATATCAAGAGGTAGGAGGGGTGATTTCCCAATATAAACACCCCATACCTCCTGTGTGGGAAGCTCCACAGACTGGAAATTAGTTGGTTCACAGAGACTCACCTACAGGAGTGAGAGTTCTGAGCCCCACATCAAACCCTCACATGCGAGGATCCGGCACTGGGAGAAAGAGCCCCTGGAGCATCTGGCATTGAAGCCCATTGGGGATTGTGCACAGGAACTCCACAGGACTGGGGGAAACGGAGAACCCATTCTTAAAAGGCACACACGGATTTTCATGTGCACTGGGTCCAAGGGCAAAGCAAATTTTCCATGGGAATCTGGGTCAAACGTGACTACAGTTCTTGGAGGACATCCTGGGAAAACAGGGGTGAATGTGGCTTGTTGTGAGGGAAGGACATTGAAGGCAAAGCTATTGGGAATATTCAGCAGCCCTGCCATTCTCTAGAGGTGGGCATTTTGGGAAAATCTGGCACAACCTGTCAGTCAGCTGCTGAGAAACCCCAGGGCAAACAACAATCCAGGTGGGATCACAGCACTGCCCCTCAGTAAACAGGCTACCTAAAGACCCCTCAGGCACACAACTGCCTCTAATCTCATCCAGAGACTAAGCCCCACCCACCAGAGGGATAGGAATCAGCTGCATCTACCAGTGGGCAGACATCAGCCCCTCCTATCAGGAAGCCTACGGCAAGCCCCCAGACCAACTTCAGCCACAAGGGGGGCAGACACCAGAAGTAAGAGAGGCTACAACTCTATTATCTGTAAAAAGGTCACCACACCAAAAAGCTATACAAATGAAAAGACAGAGAACTATAACTCAGATGAGGGATAAAGGAAAAACCCCAGAAAAACAATTAAGTGGTGAGGAGATTCTCAGCCTCTAGGAAAAAGACGTTAGACTGTTGATGCTGAAGAGGATGCAAGACATTGGAAATAAACTGGAGGCAAAGATGGATAATTTGCAGGAAACACTGACCAAAGAGATACAAGATATAAAACTTAAACAAGAAGAGATGCAAAATACAATAACTGAAATAAAAAATTCACTAGAAGTAGCCAACAGCAGAATACAGAATACAGGAAGAAAAACGAATAAGCGAGGTGGAGGACAGATTAGTGGAAATTATGGATGCAGAACAGAAAAGAGAAAAAAGATTGAAAAGAAATGAAGAGAGTCTCAGAGAACTCTGGGACAACGTTAAACACACCAACATCCATATTATAGGGGTGCCAGAGGAGAAGAGAGAAAGAAGGGGACAGAAAAGATATTCCAAGAGATAATAGCCGAAAACTTCCCTAACATGGGAAAGGAACCACTCACTCAAATCCAGCAAGCACAATGAGTACCATATAAAGTAAACCCAAGGAGGAATACACTGAGACACATATTAATCCAACTGACCAAAATTAAAGACAAAGGGAACATCTTGAAAGCAGCTAGGGAAAAGAAACAAGTAACATACAAGGGAACCCCAATAAGGTTATCAGCAGATTTTTCAGCAGAAACTCTGCAGGCCAGAAGGGAGTGGCATGATATACTTCACGTGGTGAAAGGAAAAAACCTCCAACCAAGATTACTCTACCCAGCAAGGCTCTCATTCAGATTTGAAGAAGAAATCAAAACCTTCACAGATAAGCAAGAGCTGAGAGAATTCAGCAACACTAAACCAGCCTTACAACAAATACTAAAGGAACTTCTCTAGGCAGAAAAGAAAACACAGCAACAGGAAACCAAACCTCCACAAATGACAAGGCTCACCAGTAAAGGTATCTGTACAGTTAAGATACAAAATCATCCATGCACAATTATACCACCCAAATCAGAAATCATGAGAAGAGGTGGGTACAAATGCAGGACACTGGAGATGCACTTGCAATTAAGAGACCAACAACTTAAAACGATCTCTTATATATACATAGACTCTTATATCAAAACTTCAGAATAACTGCAAACCAAAAATCTACAGTGGATACCCAAACAAGGAATCTCTGGAGAAGAAATATATCTCATAGTAAATAAGTGCATAATCCACCATGAAGGGGGTCATTTGACATCATTCTTGGAATGCTGAAGTCTCCTTAGGTCTCATTCTGATTTCCTCTCCATCAAAGAATTTATGATAATTATAATTAAATAATGCCACTGTACAATTAAATAATACAGTTCTACAATTGTATTAGTAAGAACCATTTCTCTCCATGGTACAATGTAAGATCTATAATGTCTTGTTTATCACATCGCCTAGAATGGTGTAATGCCTATAATGAAGACTCAATAAGATGTAACAAATTGTGAGGACATATTTATATAGTTCCACTGTTTTTTTAACCAATTTATGCATTTTATATTTTACTTATTTTCAGAGGGTGTACTATTTTTGTTATTCTTACCAGTTAATTTATTCTTTCTATTATGCTATATAAAATTTTTAATGGTAAAAAAGTACTTTGAAAATATGTATTGTAATGCAAATATAAAATCATGCTGTAGTCAGTTTGTATCTTTGGCTTCACTTTATTAGTGAGATTTCCTAAACTAGTGTCCTCAGAACACAGTTTCAAGAATATTAATAAACATTCTTGAAGAAGAAATTCTATTTTCAAATCAGCTTGAATTTATATTAGGCCAGTTGTTTACTGTGGCACCTCTTTGAATCATCACTACTCTTAATATATAATGAATTTTGTCAATAGTCATGGAACACTATGAGTCTTTTTTTTCCATATAGCTCTTTCCCCCTCAGCCTTTTTTTTTGGGGGGGTGTGGGGATACTTATGAAACATCTCCCAGAAAATATCGTATAAAATGCAAGTTTGGAAAATATTTATCCATTGGAAAGAACATTGGGAATTTATATTCTTATATGGATACTTATTTGATTCTTATTTTGAGACTGGGGAAAGGTACCTAACCTCTTTGAGATTCACTTTCTTTTCTTTCTTTTTTTTTTCTTTTGTCTTTTTGGGGCTGCACCCGGCAGCATATGGAGGTTCCCAGGCTAGGGGTTGAATCAGAGCTGTAGCCCCTGGCCTACAGCTCAGCCACGTCTGTGATCTACACCACAGCTCACGGCAATGCCAGATCCTTAAGCCACTGACTCTACCACTAAAATGAAAATGGTAGGTTGGAGCTCTTTCTCAAAAACTTCTGTGGCTGTAATGTTGATAAGTACATAGGGTGGGAAGTTCCATCATCCATGATCCTATATTAGAATAAAGATTTTATTGGGATATATAATAACAATCAAGGCTTCTCTTCTGTCCTTTTCAATTATTATTAGCATCTATAGCTTCCTTTGAATGTGTTCTTATTTATCCCTTTCTATATATGATTAATATCAGTTACCTCATTTAGATTCTGAATTCATGCCTTATCTCCCAAAACATTTATTTCATTGAACCTTTTCCAATGAGAAGTTGAATAGCTACTCTTTCTGAGTATCATCCTGGAATTTTTCTAAATCTGTGAAGCTACTATCATGCCGAAACTTATACAAAATCAGTTCTGAAGAGTTAAACGATTTTAAATTTGTCAAAAAATGAAAAACATATCCTTTCATAGCATCTTTACTGTGATATCTTAAGCCTTATAGATTTAGAAGTAAATCAGAATTCCTTTGAATCTGACCTTTGTAGAATTACAGTGGGGAGAGGGAACCTTGCTAGCCATGTCTTCTTTGCTGTCACCTTTCAAATGCTCAGACTGCCAGTAACCTTTTCAGTTTGTCTGTGCCAATGAGACGAGCTGCTAACAGTCTTTGTCATTTCAATTTTTCATACATTTTGCTTTTGTAGCAGCCCTTACTATTAAAATTTTTCACATATTTCCTCCCCCCCTCTCTTTCTCTTTCCGTCTGTGTGTGTGTATGTGTGTATGTGTGTGGTCTCTACATGAGTGAAAACTATTCTCAGCAGTCAGTGCCACAGGCTTCTCAGCTGTAAGAAAAGCACAGCTTCAGAACTGTCAAACAAAATAAAAATGAAGCAAATCACAAAGAAGCCAGTTGGCTAAAATTAGGCCTGGGGATCCCACTCTAGCTATGCCAGGTTGCCATGGTTCATCACGAAGTCCTGAGGTAGGAAGATATTTTGCCTCCACTTTTTCAGCTACTCTCATAGGAACACCATCTATCAAAAGGATGTTTCCTGAAGCTTGCTGTGTAAGGGTTGATTACCAAAGAGCAGTCAAGGCCAACTAGGTGCCTGTTCTTTTGACACTGTGTGTGAAGACAGAGTTACTATGGTGATAAGAGCATTTTCAGCAGATGCTATGAATGTACTTGTTCTGAGTGTTATTTACCCACTTATGACCATCCTATGAAATTCAGAACAGTATTTAGTCAAGATTTAGAGAAGTAGTAGGAAGAGTGACACTAATAACTTTGGCCCAAAGAGTGTTTCTTCAATGAGAATCAAAAGAAATAGGTGAAATGAAAATAATTGACTGCTCTTTGCATTCTATATCAAGAAAACTGCAATGAACACTGCTGTGAAAACAATATGTTTCTTAGGTGGAAAACATATCCCAACCAAGCTCTTTCTTTTCAGGGAGTAGTATTTCCTCTAATGGTAACTAGTCTATTGAGCCTGACCAGATCCATTTTATTTTTTGGTAGAGTCAGGTGATGGAAGAACAACTCTTGAGCCAGGCTTTGAAACATGCTAGGCCAGCTTCTCCCAAGGTCGGGGCTATTCCTAAGTGGGTGGTACATTAAGCATTTACTTTTTCAGGCCTCCAAGCTCTGCTGATACGTGTTTAATAAGTCTTACCCTGCGAACCTGAAAATGAGAATGCCTGATCCACTTCCCAACAAGTACCTTTTAGATCCCAGGAGTATCTACCTTTTCATTTCCCCCCATATGAGTGGTAAATTAAGACAAAGAGTCCCTTCAAATTTATTTCAGTCCCATCAACCCTTGAGATGTGCAGCAATTATATTCACATTCAGACAAACTACTACACAACCAACAGTTTCCCTTATTACTTGTGACCCCTAGCTGGCTTTTCCTGCTGTGGGCTCAGCATCCTAATCCATACAGTGTGACCCTTTGCCTTTGTAACTCCTGTTGTTCGGTAAGGGAATTAAGTAGCCAGCACTTCACTGTAGGAATTTCTGTTCCATGTGGAGAACATCTTTTGCTTTAAGACACTTCCAATATTTTACTTCAGTGGGAGGGAGAAAAATCAGTGATCATTTTCGTGACAATATAAACTTACAAACTGCTTAGCAGAAGTTAGAAGAAAGTAGAACGATTAAGGGGATTATAAGTTTGAACAGAAAATTTAAAGAAATTAAATATTCTCAGTTGGATAAATGAAGTTCGTTCATTTACAAGTGGAAATGGAGTTATACAGTTCTTGAAGAAGGAAGACGACTATTTAAAGACACAATATTTTATACAACCTTTACGGATTTTCACCCTGCAACTGAAGGTATTAAACAAATACTGTCAACAAATAATTTGGGTTCACTAAATGTCACAGCTGAGAGGATGACTATAATCCTGGTAAGATATTCTGTCTTGAAGAAGTTTCTTAACCTAGGTTGATTTCCATTTTCTAAACTGTACAATTAAAGTATTGGATCATATAGTCTTTACGAATCTTTTGATTCTAAAAATCCTATGATTATAAGGTTCTGCTTCTCCTTCAGTGGCGGGAAAGAAATTAAACCTCTGGACCAAGTGAGAATGAAAAAATAAGTTCTTATTTTTCAGCAATCCCTTAAGGGGTTCTTAATAATTATACCCTGGAGAGTCAGGACTTGTGTATTATCAACTGCATATTAGCAAATTCTAGGTTGGCTAAGTCCTTAATACATCACAATATTCTGAGATAGTTACTACTACTATCTATTCAGGAAATGCCCATATGCTAACACGTTACCAAATATAATCAGGAAGGGGATCTTCTAAACATTAAAAAAAGAAGCAATCTAAACAACCTGGGATAATCTACTTAACTGATTCCTTTGTTCTTATGATACTTTAACAACTTACAGTTTCATTCCTCAGTGTTTCTTGTAACTGTTCACTCTTAAGAAAGTCTGTGTTTGAAGAGGCAAGTAGACCTTTGTTTATATCTATCTCTTCCTCCATTTAGAATTTTTGTTGTTGTTCTGTTTATATAATGATTTTTAATTATTTTTAGTAATTATTTCCCCAATACATTTTTTTTCTACTGTACAGCATGGTGACCCAGTTACACATTTTCAGCAACATGATTTTTATTTTTTTTCCATTATAGCTGGTTTACAGTGTTCTGTCAATTACCTACTCTACAGCATGATACCCAGTTACACATTCAATTATACATTCTTTTTTCTCACATTATCATGCTCCAGTGTAGGTGACCAGACATAGTTCCCAGTGCTACACAGCAGGATCTCATTGCTAATCTATTCCAAAGGCAATAGTCAGCATCCGTTTAGAATTTGATCAAAATCTCCACACTGTCATTTAAGGCCTAGTGGATGAAACCAGTTGATTTTGAAGGCCTGCAATGCCACCTGGTGGATAAATGATGGCAGCAGTGGGCTACGTGAGAGTACTTTCATGTGTGATCTGGGAAATATGCTGAAATTTGAATTCTTCTAACTTGTCAAGTTTTAATTCAAGGGTTTGCTTCCTAGACCAAAAATTAGATGAGAATAATTGTTAAAGTCAGTGTCCTGCCTTGTCTTCTTGAAATAATAAAGAATAGACTATTTTGCTGCTACTGATAGCTTATGCTAGGTATTAATTTAAAATGCACAGCCCATAAAAATTACCACATCAAAATTTTCTGCTTTAATGATATATAAGGAGTAATATTTAGAACAGCTGAGTTTCAGTGACAGATTTGTGACTGCTGATGTCTGTTTTCCCTATAGATAATTCCTATATATAAGAACTAAGAATATTCTGTTTTGAGGATAGTTAACTAATACACATATAATTATTTTTAAGAGGTTTTAGAATAAAATACCAGTTGGCATGGTGCCTTCCATATCCTGAATGATCCTCCTACTTCCTCCCACTGAAAACACTTAAAATTCTCAATAAAATAAAAACTAAAACGAATGAATTAATGAAATGAAAAACTAGATATACTCAGAGATTAAACGGTTAGTGAAAATAGGAACCCAGAGAAGGTATCTGGATATTAAATTTTCCTTTTACCTTAAAGACATGTGCTAAATCAAGGAAATTTGATTTTCATGTCTTCTTAGTGTGAGGGGAAAGGGTGGGAGGCTGGAGACAGAAGATCTGTCAAAGTTAAGGATTTTAATCAGATACCCCAGGCAGAGGGCAACAGTAACAGTTTAAAGTTTTAAACCCAGTGTATATAATACCACTAGGAGAAACTGGCTATGCAGTATATGAAGACTGTACTATTTTTGCAAATCTTCTGTAAATATAAAACTATTCTACAGTAAAACATCTATTTACAAAAAAAGAAACAGTAGATGAATTACAGCATAATTAAGACAGCTTATATGAAAACAAGTGAATTGAAAGACTGATCTAAAGAAACCATCTATAATAGTGTATGGAAAAATAAAAGGTAAAAAATTATAAGCAATATTTTCAGAGTTGTAGTAGATGGTGTGAGAAGCTATAAAATTAATTTATTTGGAAATTCAAAGGGAATAATTGTAATAATGAAGAAGAACCTTCATTTATACAACAATGTTATTGAGCTTGTGAAAGGCAGCAGTACACTGATTCAAGAAACCAAATGAATCCCAAACAGGTTAAATAAAAAATAATCTGCAACTACATAAATGATAGTAAGACTGCAGGTGACTAAATACAAAATCTGCAAAGCAACCAGAAATAACAAATTGATTACTTTCAAAGGCAAAAATTAATAATCTAAAAGATTACCACACTTTCAGTGGAGAACCTTATGACAGTAAAATAATATATTCTACATACTAATGTAAATAAAAGAAATTACCTTGAAATGAATATATAACAAGGATATCCTTCAAGAATTATAGGGAAATATGTGCTAAGGAACATTAAAATGGATTCATACTAAAAGTGATCTTAAAGTGATCTTAAAGGCAAAAACAAAGCTTCCCAGGTAGAAGTTTTATGATGAAAGAGGAAAAAAAAAACCAAAAACAAGTAGTTAATACAATGGTAAATTTAAGCAAACAATACTTTCATAAAGCAGTAACAGTCATTTCTCATTAAGTAAAAACTAAAAGAACTAGGAAGATGTAAAACATAAAGCAACAATAGATGGGTTATCACAGACAGTGTTCAATGTATTTGTATTGAGCAGGTGAAAGGTAAAAAATATTGATTAACTATAAGATTTAATAATATATGGAATGACATCAGCAAGATGGTGAAAAAGTAAGCCCTGAACTCTCTTTCCACCAGTGGACTCACTGATATCAACAGCAACACTTGGATCCATTCCTTTAGGAAAAATCTAGAAACTAGATAAGAGATTCCTCACAAAGATGGAGAACGTACAGAAAACACTGAGCAAAGAGATACAAGATATAAAACTTAAACAAGAAGAGATGCAAAATACAATAACTGAAATAAAAAATTCACTAGAAGTAGCCAACAGCAGAATACAGAATACAGGAAGAAAAACGAATAAGCGAGGTGGAGGACAGATTAGTGGAAATTATGGATGCAGAACAGAAAAGAGAAAAAAGATTGAAAAGAAATGAAGAGAGTCTCAGAGAACTCTGGGACAACGTTAAACACACCAACATCCATATTATAGGGGTGCCAGAAGGAGAAGAGAGAAAGAAGGGGACAGAAAAGATATTCCAAGAGATAATAGCCGAAAACTTCCCTAACATGGGAAAGGAACCACTCACTCAAATCCAGCAAGCACAATGAGTACCATATAAAGTAAACCCAAGGAGGAATACACTGAGACACATATTAATCCAACTGACCAAAATTAAAGACAAAGGGAACATCTTGAAAGCAGCTAGGGAAAAGAAACAAGTAACATACAAGGGAACCCCAATAAGGTTATCAGCAGATTTTTCAGCAGAAACTCTGCAGGCCAGAAGGGAGTGGCATGATATACTTCACGTGGTGAAAGGAAAAAACCTCCAACCAAGATTACTCTACCCAGCAAGGCTCTCATTCAGATTTGAAGAAGAAATCAAAACCTTCACAGATAAGCAAGAGCTGAGAGAATTCAGCAACACTAAACCAGCCTTACAACAAATACTAAAGGAACTTCTCTAGGCAGAAAAGAAAACACAGCAACAGGAAACCAAACCTCCACAAATGACAAGGCTCACCAGTAAAGGTATCTGTACAGTTAAGATACAAAATCATCCATGCACAATTATACCACCCAAATCAGAAATCATGAGAAGAGGTGGGTACAAATGCAGGACACTGGAGATGCACTTGCAATTAAGAGACCAACAACTTAAAACGATCTCTTATATATACATAGACTCTTATATCAAAACTTCAGAATAACTGCAAACCAAAAATCTACAGTGGATACCCAAACAAGGAATCTCTGGAGAAGAAATATATCTCATAGTAAATAAGTGCATAATCCACCATGAAGGGGGTCATTTGACATCATTCTTGGAATGCTGAAGTCTCCTTAGGTCTCATTCTGATTTCCTCTCCATCAAAGAATTTATGATAATTATAATTAAATAATGCCACTGTACAATTAAATAATACAGTTCTACAATTGTATTAGTAAGAACCATTTCTCTCCATGGTACAATGTAAGATCTATAATGTCTTGTTTATCACATCGCCTAGAATGGTGTAATGCCTATAATGAAGACTCAATAAGATGTAACAAATTGTGAGGACATATTTATATAGTTCCACTGTTTTTTTAACCAATTTATGCATTTTATATTTTACTTATTTTCAGAGGGTGTACTATTTTTGTTATTCTTACCAGTTAATTTATTCTTTCTATTATGCTATATAAAATATTTAATTGTATATAAGGCTTTCTTCTTTATAAATTTTAATTGCATAATATACACAATTTTAATATAATGTTAATTTTTAAAGAAAAATTGAAATGTTATAGATAATACTAAATGGTAAAGATGAAAGCCATACAAAATGCAATAAAGCATATAATATATTTCCTATTTGTCTCAGCATAGTTTTCATTCCACTTCTCCAGAGGGAGACACTTAATCTGTTTCTTAAGATCCATTCTTAAGATCTGTCTGAATGTAATTGTGTTTTAGTATATGTATTTTATTCTGTAAGAAAATATATATTCTGTGATAATCTATGTGGGAAAAGAATGTGAAAGGGAATGGATGTATGTACATGTATAAATGAATCTCTTTGTTGTACAGCAGAAATTATCACAACCTT
This sequence comes from Phacochoerus africanus, assembly GCF_016906955.1. Taxonomy (NCBI): domain Eukaryota; kingdom Metazoa; phylum Chordata; class Mammalia; order Artiodactyla; family Suidae; genus Phacochoerus; species Phacochoerus africanus. The sequence continues at coordinate 81,289,717 of NC_062560.1, read as the reverse complement.
GTAAATCAACTATACTTCAATAATTTTTTTAAAAAAAATGAAAAAAAATAGTTTCCTCCACCTCAAATTAAACTAGCCATGTCAAAACCAGTAGGAAGATTGAAGACATCCTTTGACCATAACCCTCATACCTGGAAAAGTACCACATAATCAAGAGAAAACCTCCAACTCCCATCTTCTCCTGGAGAAGAGAAAGAGTTGGACCACATATATAAATTCTAACTTTTCTGACTGGCATATGAGGGAATGATTTATCTGTCACAAGTCTTGGAGTGTGGATGGGACCTGGCATATGCTAGACCCCTGGTGGCTACAGAGAAAAGTGTAGTAGTTTTAATTAGGCACCACAACTCCTCCAGCATCTCAGCACAGAAAAGAAGGGTGAAAGTCCTCAGCTCTCAGCTTCTCCCTGTGGAGGAATAGAGTTGTAATTCACATCCAATATCCCATCTTTTTCAGGTGCTGCCCAAGGGTCTGGCATTTATCTTACCAGTCTTGAAGCACTGACAGGACTTGGCATACTCTAAACACTGGGGGATTGCTAAAAACAAAGATGGTGATTTAGACAAGCATGAAAGTTTGAGAGGGCCTCAAAAGCTCCAGAAAAGTTTATTGTAAAGGGTCTTCTCCTGTACAGGTTTAGTCCATGAAAACTGGGAGAAGTAATGTTTTCATTTATAATGTGTAGATACCAACACAATCAGTAAACATGATGGAAAAGGGAAACACAATCTAGAAAAAATAACAAGTTAAAGCTCTGGAACCCAACCCTAAGGAAATGGAGATATATGAATTATATTATAGAGAATTCAAAATAACCAGTATAAAAATTCTCACTGCGATCAGAAAAATGCATAAACACCGTTAGACTTTCAAAAAGACAGAATTTTTAAAAATAAGGAACAGAAACATTGGAATCAAAGGACATAACAATTGAATTGAAAGTTCCAGAGTTCCTGTCATGGCTCAGTGGTTAACGAATCCTACTAGAAACCATGAGGTTGCAGGCTTGATCCCTGGCCTTGCTCAGTGGGTTAAGGATCCAGCATTGCCATGAGCTATGGTGTAGGTCGCAGACATACCTTTGATTCCATGTTGCTGTGGTGCTGGCATAGACTGGCAGCTACAGCTCCAATTAGACCCTAGCCTGGGAACCTCCATATGCCACAGGAGTGGGGCCCTAGAAAAGGAAAAAAGACGAAAAAAAAAAAAAAGAAAAGAAAGTTCCAATAGAAGGATTCAACAGCAGACTAGAGCAAGCAGGATAAAGAGTAAGCTAATTGGAAGACAGGTCATTGGAAATTATTCGGTCAGAGAAGCAAAAAGTAAAAAGAATGAAAAGAAATTAAGGAAATTTAAGGGATTTATGGGACACCATAAGTGTGTCAATATATGTATTACAAGAGACCAAGAAAAAAAAAAGAGAGAGAGAGAGAAATGGCCAGGAAGTTTATTTAAAGAAATGATGGCTAAAAAATTCCCAAATCTAGGAAAGGAAATGGACATCTGGATCTAGAAACCCGAAATGCCATAAAAGTAGATGAGTCAAATAAAGCTCACACTTTGACACATTATAATCAAATGCCAAAAGTCAAATACAAAAAGAATTTTGAAAGTAGTAAAGAAAATGATTTATCATGTAAAAGGTAACATCCATAAGACTATCATCAGATTTTCCAGAAGAAACCTTGCCGGCAAGGAAGAGTGGATTGGTATATTCAAAGTACTGAAAGAAAAAGAACTGCTATTCTCTACCCAGCAAAACTGTTCTTCAAACATGGAGAGATAAAGACTTTTCAGATAAACAAAAGCAATAGTTCTTTCACCACTAGACCTACCTTACAAGAAATGCTAGAGTGAATTCTTCAATTTGGTATGAGAGAACATGAAGTAGCAACACTGTACAATAAGAAAGTATAAAACTGGGACAAGTAAATACATAGACACAGAATTCTGTTTGACTACAAGAGTGGTAAGTAAATAATTTTAATTTTAGTGTAAAAGTCAAGTCAGCACTAATAAAAATAATCCTTGCAGGACATTTGGTCCCATCCAAAATGCCCACAAGACGTTTGTCTATAAGACATTTGGTCCATAAGACATTATATTATAAGATATTTAGTTCATGCCAAAAGGTCCTTGATATTTGTAGGAATATTTGGCCCTGTATAAAATGTCCATAAGACATTTGGTCCCTGCCAAAAAGTCCTTGATATTTAGTCCTTGCAAAATGATTTGGCATTTTGGATAGGGCCAAATTTCAAGGGCATTTTGTCAGGGACCAAATATCTTATGGGTGTTTGAGACAGAATCAAATGTCTACTGACCAAAATAACTACAACTATACAATATTAATGGATACAGATCATAAATAGGTGTAAAATGTGACATCAATAACAAAAAGTGTATGGAGGGAGTAAAAGTGTAGAGTTTTTGTATGTCACCGAAGTTAAGTTGATATCAGCTTAAACTAGGTTGAAATACCTATAAGGTATATTATGTAGGCCCAATAGTAACTATAAATACCTATAGAATTTAAAAAAAAGAAAAGGGAATCAAAGCATATCAATTAAAAAAAAACAATGAAACAAAAAGAGTAAGAAAAGTGAAAATAAATTTAAAAATTACAATACAAAAAATTAACAAAATACCAACAATAAAATCTTTGCTGCCAATAATTACTTCAAATGTATATAGATTAAATATTTCAGTCATAAGATATACAGTGGCTAAATGGATATCAGAAAAAATCCAACTATATGCTGTCTACAAGAGACTTTATATGTAAGGATACACATATATTAAAAAAAAGGAAAGTAAAATGATATACTGTGCAAATGGCAACTGAAAAAGAGAAGAGTTGGCTATACTTATTTCAAAAAAATAGACTTTTAGTGAAAAACTATCACCAAAAAATAAAGGTTATTATGCAATGATAGCAATGTCAATTCATCAGGAAGGTATAACAAATATACATATGTGTCCAGAGGATCTTAAAATATAAAGCAAACACTGACAAAACTATAAGAAGAATTAGACAGCAAAGATAATAATAGTAGGATATTTCAATGTCCCAATAATGGATAGAATTACCAAACAGAAATTCAACAAAGAAACAGGAGACATGAACAACACTATAGACCAAAACAACCTAACATACCTATACAGAGCATTCAGCCCCAAAGCAGAATACACATTATTCTGAGGTACATATGGAACATTCTCAAGGATAGACTGCATGTTAGATCACAAACAAGCCTTAACAAATTTAAGATTGAAATCATACCAAAGATATTTACCAACTACAAGGTATGAATTAATAGCAGAAGAAAAGCTGACATATTCACAAATATGTGGAAATTAAACAACACATTTAAATAGCCAATTGGTCACAGAGAAAATGAAAAGGAAAATTAGAAAATATCTTGAGACAAAAATGACTACAACAAACCTGATATAAGATGAAGTAAAAGCAGAGATAAGGGGAAAGTTTATAGAAATAACCACTTACATTAATAATTTAAAAATATTTTGGTATAGTCTGAAGTCAAACTATATTGCAAAGCTACAGTAATCAAAACAACATCATACTGGCACAAAAACAGACACATGATCAATGGAACAGAATAGAGATCCCAGAAATAAACCCATGTACCTATGTTAAATTAGACTATAACAGAGGAGACATGAATATAAAATGGTGAAAAGACTATCTCTTCAACAGGTGGTGCTGGGAAAACTGGATAATCACATGTAAAATAATGAGATAAGAACATTCCCTCACACCACATACAAAAATAAATTCAAAATGGTTGAATGCCCTAAATATAATAACAGAAACCATAAAAATCCTAGAAGAGAATATAGGCAGAACACTCTTTGACATAAGTCATAGCAAAATTTTCTTGAATTAGTCTTCTAACATTAAAGAAATAAAGTTAAAGCTAAACAAATGGGGCCTAATCCAACTTAAAATATTTGCACAGCAAAGAAAATTATTAACAAAACAAAAACACAACATAGGGAATAGGAGAATACATTTTCAAATTACATGACTAACAAGGGGTTAATATCTAAAATATGCAAAGGTCATACAACCAAATATCAAAAAAATCCAAACAGCGCAATCAATAAATGGGCAGATCTGAAAAAGCAATTTTTCCAAAGAAGACATCCATAGGGCTAAATGGCACATGAGAATTTCCTCAACATCATCAATTATTAGAAATAGGTAGATCAAAATAAAAGTGATACCTCACATCTCTCAGAATGGCTATCATAAATATAAACAACAAATGTTGGAGAGGATATTGAGAAATGAACCCTGTAGATTGTTGATGGGAATGTAAATTGATGCAGCCACTGTAGAAAAAGTATGGAGATTCCCCAAAAGTCTAAAAATAGAAGTTATTTTATGATCCAGCAATTCCACTCCTGGATATCTGGAAAAAAAGTGAAAAAACTAATTTGAAAAGATAAATGAACCTTAATGTTGATATTAGCAGTATTTACAACAACTAAGACATGGAAACAACCCAAGCGCCCACAAATTGGATTAATAAGCGTTAAGTATTTACAATGGAATATCACTCAGCTGTAAAAGGAGAATGGAATACTGCCATTTGCAACAACATGGATGGACCTAAAGAATACTATGCTTATTGAAATAAGACAAATACTGCATGATATCACTTATATGTGGAATCTAAAAATGATATAAATGAAAGTATATGCAAAACAGACTCATAGATAACAAACTCGTGATTACTAAAGGGGAGAGGGAAGGTGGGAGGGACAAATTAACAGATACAAACTAGCATATATAAAATATTCTATGAAGATATACTTTATAGCAAAGGGAATTATAGCCATTATCTTATAATAACTTATAATGGTGTACAACCTGAAAAAATACTGAATCACTATGTCATACACTTGAAAGCAACATAATATAATAAATCAAATATACTTTGATTTAAAAATATAAAATATGTTAACAAACTAAGGAGCTGGAATACTGTTTTTGTGGTAATACTTAAAAATCAATAAATTTTTAAAAATTAGAAGATGAAAATGACAAATCATCTAAATGAAGAAAGTAATATAAAGAAAATATTTCAGGACAAATAGAAAACACAAAATCAGATGATCAAAATAAATAAAAATATGTCAGTAATTCAAGTAAGTGTAAGTGGACCAAATATTCCAAATAAAAGACAAACTTTTAGTCTAGATAAAAGTAAAATATAAGAAAACAAGATCTAGTTGTGTGCTGTTCAAGGGACAAATAAATTTGATACTAAAGAGGGATTAAAAGTAAAAGAAATGATATATATATCATATATATCAAATATAAATAAAATGGAAGTATATGTATTTTAATATCAAACAATATAAAATTATACACTTTAGGGCCAAAATTAATTGGTGGATATATTACATAAAGGACATAATTCACACACCAAAATTAAACTTGCATGCTTCTAATTGCACAGACTGAAATATGATGCAAAAAAACTGTACAATCACAGGAAGAAACAATGCTTTCCATTATCATGCTGGGAGATTTTTTAATTCACATAGCATGATTTGCCTCTGACCATATCCTCTAAGAGATGATTGATCCTGGTCTAATGAATCCTTTCATTAGCTTCATTTTTTAATGTATATGAGGGGATGATTAAACATTTTAAGGCTATAAATTAAAAACAGATTTTTTAAAACTAGAAACAGTGTGTTCAGATACATTCAGGTACTTTGCCTAAGATTGTAAGTTTTCATAATATTAGATGAATGTAGTACAATTAATTGGTATGGAACAAGATTTGAATATGTGAGTTGAAACTTTTGTCATGAAAAATTATAAAGACTCTGTTCTTGACCAATCTTTAGTCACAAATCTTTATGTAGGCTAGCCTGAGCCTTCTTATCAGCTAGTTCTTGATCTTGACTGCCTCGACCCAGTTTTAGTAAAGAATTCTGCTAAGTCATTTAAGTAAGAAATAGCATCTAAGTTACTGGTGCTTTAGAGTCATATTCCGTATGCCCCATAGAGAAATGGAGTGACTAAAATCATTAACCAAATCTTTCTGAATGCTGAATTGAGATCAATGAAATGAATCTTATCACTCACATTTCCAGAAATTAGGCTTGTGCCAAAATATCATTGATTAATTACAATATATTAGGTCAGGACAATGCTTACTCAATTGCTTCTCATGTAATCTTTCTGAGAGCTTCATCCAACTTTTTTTGTCCTCTCTTCAGGTTTGAGAAATTCCCACCAGCCACACAAACTCCCCATGCCCTGCTTCAGTTGATCTTTCCAGTCAGATTCACCATCAGATTACAGCTTCCTCAGTTCTTTCAATACATAATGTTCTAGTTCCTAAAGTTTCAGAAACCATTGTTCTGAAACAAGCACAGCAATTACTTTTAATTTTTAAAAGCTTTTTTTGTTGTTGCTACAACAAATATTTAAAATGTTTTGGTTGTATTAAAAAAATAAAAATCATAATATAAAAAAATAAAATAAAAATAAAAATAATTGTACACAATAATTTTATTTCTGCTTTTTTATTCTCATCAGTCTTTCATTCGATACAGAAATTTATCTTTTTAACATGCTAACCTGAAATGTTTTATGGAAAAACTGAACATTAGAACAAAAGTGTATAAACCATGTTAGCTACTGATAGTGCAAGCGTTCCCTTGTATAATATCATTTTAGACCTAAGACAAATAAATTTACATTTCCTTAAAACTTAACTTGTTCATAAGTAGGGGGATGTACATATTAATAATTTTACTTTTTATTGAAACATAAATGACGTGAGGCTAGCTTTTTTGTGTTTTTTAGACCTCCTTTCATAATTCACTCCCTACGTTCTAGTAAAGTGTGAAATGATTGTAAATTTCTTTGAATATAAGTGTTGGTTAAGTTTTAGAGATTAACTCATTAGGCTTCCATTATGAGTCACTGTGCTAGATAGTTTTTATGTAAGTATTACGAAATGCACCAACATATCCCGGAATAATTCTATTTCTTCCTGTTCCAAAGTCTCTAAATAATTTGAGGCCAGCAACTATATCTTACTCATTTCATCAGTAAAACATATTAGATACTTAATACATATTTGCTAAATTGAACTGAAAGCTGGAACTCCCTTGTCAGTCTTCACAGTAAACCCCTCTTACTGGTTTGAAAGGTATCTCTACTTTGAAGCTCTTTTATTGTGCTAAAGTGATTGCCATAAAATAGATCCAGGAAATTATTAAGGCGTGTGTGATTCAGGATCATAGGAAATGTCACAATAAATTGTTTCCATGTCCATAAAAGCACAAGTATTGCCACAATGAAAATATGCTTGAGATATACAGCAGGAAATACAGGAAGAAGAGCCAGGCTTGGGTTTGAAATTTAGCTGCAAAATTGCACAAATTTTACTTTTCAATCATGATTGACAAACTGGAAGTAATTATATATTATTTTGAGAATTGATTAAGAGCATTATGCAAAATGCCAAGCACAGTGACTATAACAGAGTAAGGTATGTAATATTTGTCAGTTCCCTTCTCCAGAATCAGATTGTCAGTTTCACTCTCTATATTTGTTTTCTTTTATCTGTCTCCTTTATACTTCCCCTCCTCCATCTCACCATCTAGTCTTCTAGAATCCTGTTGTTACTATTTTCTAAGTACTTTAAGAAAGTGGAAAAAAGCATCTGTATTCTCTACCCAGAGTTTCAATGTTAAATGGTTTCATCAATAGCCACAAATACTTGACTTTATTTCACTTTTTTCTTTTTTTCTAGGGCTAAACCTGAGGTATATGGAAGTTCCCAGGCTAGGGGTCAAATTGGAGCTACAGCTGAGGCCTACACCACAGCCACAGCAACACCAGATCTGAGCCATATCTGTGACCTATGCCACAACCAGCAGCAACTCAGGATCCTTAACCCAATGAGTGAGGCCAGGGATCAAACCTGCATCATCACGGACACTATGCTGGGCTCTGAACCCACTGAGCCACTACAGGAACTCCCACAAATACTTGACAATTGGTCTCAATAGCATATTGAATTTATACAAAATCTTCTAAAATCCAGAAAGATATCCTCATATCTTATAGCTATTCCTTTGTGTTCAAAATGAGAGGTTGGTAAGGACTTTTAAGAAGATAGGAGTTATTTTATTTTACTTTTATTTTTTATCTTTTAAATAAATTTTATTGAAATACATGTGACTTACAATGCTGTGTTAGTTTCATGTGTATAGCAAAGTGAATCATCCATATATATGTATATGTATATACATATGTATATGTATTCTTTGTTCAGATTCTTTCCCCATATGGGCTATCACAGAGTACTGAGTAGATTTCACTGAGCTATATAGTAGGTCCTTGTTACCAATCAATTTTGTACATAGTAATGTGTTTATGTTAATCCCAAACTCCCAATCTATCCCTCCTCTCAGCGTTTTCTCTTTGGCAACCTTAAGCTTGGTTTTGAACTCTTTGAGTCTGTTTCTGTTTTGTGAATGAATTATTTTGTATCATTTTTATTAGATTCCACATATTAGTGATCTCATATATTTGTCTTTCTCTGCCTGACTTACTTCATTTAGTATGATAATATCTATGTCTATCCATGTTGCTCCAAATGGTATTATTTAATTCTTTTTGATGTCCAAGTAATATTCCATTGTATATGTGTACCACAAGGAAGATAGAAGTAATTTTAAAATGATTTATGACTCACTCTGTATTAAAAATATCTAGCTTTTCTAACAAGTCATGGTAGACTTTGTTATTCTGAACTATATACTCTCTTTCTGTAAGAGAAGTTATAGGATCTGTTTCCATGAGTAATGCAATGCCTGCTGAGGGAGGAGTCTATTTCCTCACCTCATTGATGTTTGACCAATGAAACATGAACAGACATGATATATAACTAGTTGCTTTAAAATCCACTGAATGTTTTTGTTACATCTGTTTCTTTTCTTTTTTTTTTTATTTGCCATAATAACATGTTATCAAAGCATCTTCCAGATTGGGGCTGATCAGGCTAACTGAGTGCTGGAATAAAGAAATGGGAATCAGAACTACAGCTGACCTACAACCAACATAAAATGTGAGCAAAAATTAACTTCTATTGTGATAAGCCCCTGAGAAGTTAGGGTTGCTGGTTACCATAGCACAGCTAACTAATATAGACATTAATATTTAAGGTGCTGACATGACAAAATATCTAATATGTATGTCATTGTCTTTGGTGCCAACTCAGGCATTTAAAGGAAATTATCATCAGAGAGTGGAAAAAATAATAGCTCATATATACAATGACAAATATTTTTTTTTCTTTTTTTTAGGGCCACACCCCCAGCATATGGAAGTTCCCAGGCTAGGGGTCGAATCGGAGATACAGCTGCCAGCCTACACCACAGCCACAGCAACAAGGGATCAGAGCCACATCTGTGACCTACACTACAGCTCATGGCAATGCCAGATCCCAGACCCACTGAGCGAGGCCCACATCCTCATGGATCCTAGTTGGGTCCGTTAACCACTGAGCCACAAAGGGAACTCCCACAATGAGAAATATTTTTATAAAGTGTCATTTGTGATAACTTGGAAGGAAGATAATTATCTAATATACCAGTTTTAGATGAAGAGTTGGAAAACAGAATGTTGGATGCATAATTTGACTGCTTAGTCCTATAATTTGACAAGGTACTATAATGATTAATAAAAACAAAAAAACAAACAAAAGGACAACTGGGTTCTTTATAAGCAGAGAGCAAAAAGAGAGAAAGGTACAACTATTCTTAATATCAAATGGAAAACGAAAAAAAAATTAAGAAATGCTTTGAGCAAGAAAAGCCAATTAAGACAATTAAGAATCATCTTCTATCAAGGACCAAATCAAGAACAGGCATGGTTACAGGTTTTGTTACAAAAAATAAATAAATAAAAGAACTCTGAATGGATTTAGGTGATTCTCAGGAAATCCTTTAAATTGGATTAAACAGCTCAGGGAAAACAGTGGCTTCACAAAAGCCTAAATTTAAATTACCTGTAACTCTAATAAAGAGGCATCATTTGAAAAGAATTGTGGGTATAGATATTGGTGTATTAAACTGACTAGAGTAAAATAGGAGAAAATATATTCCATGTTCTCTAAAGATGTAGCTAACAAGAATCATGGAAAAGGAATCACTTTCAATAGGGCAAAAATAAGAGTGATGCAGAAAAGTTGACTGCAAAACTCCTCCCCAAAAAATGGAACTAGAGTGGAATCAAGGAAAAATTTTTGTATATAATCTTTTTCCAGAAGATTTCAGATATTTCTGTTTTCCAATGAGTTAATTTTTATGCCTTCTCACTTTCAAATATCAGTGTCACTGTTTCATCAGTTTATGTTAGGTGTTTGGAAGACTACAAAACTTGTATTTAATTCTATTTCCTGGATTTAGAAAAAAGCTTGATGTAGAGACCGCTCCAAAGTCTCACAGTTTCATTTGATACCATGATTCAGTGGAATTTTTTAATGTTTTCTTGGGAAAGAGTGAGTTTATTTACATTCAGGAATAAGAAAATTGAATATTTGTGACCAAGAGGGTGACATGTGATAGAATGAATATTTTCTCATCTGTTCAATCTACTCACTTTTTTTTCCCACCTAAGAGATTTCATACATTCCTACTTGTTGACATTTGAATTGCAATGCTTCCTATGGCCCCATTCCCTACCATATTGACATTGATCTTGGCCATATGTTTCACCATACACAATTGAATATAAATCAATTTGACTTGTGAGAAAAATCTTTATGTGCCATCTGTAGAGCATTGCTCTTTTCCATTTGCCACAAGAATAGAATGATCTGTAATGGTCACAGATAGGGGTGATTCCACTTGTTTGTGTACTAAATGAAGGCATAAAGCTACATCTGGCCCATAGCTATACAAAATGTGAGGGAAAAATAAACATTTGTTGTAAGATACATACTTGAGAGATGTTTATTAATATAAAAACAATTTATTTTAAAGCCTAATGAATACAGAATAACCTTCATATGTATATACCAAAAGGTATTGGGAGAGTGTATGAATGAATGAAAGAAAGAATAATGTGAGAAGGGAAACAATTTATTTTCATTCAGTGAGGGGTAACTGTGTTCAGTGAGAGAGATACATTAGTTGAATTATACTATCCTGGAATGAGAGTAGCTTGGGAATATGAGAAAACCATGTCCTAATTTCTAAACTATTGCTGATAATATTACATTGAATTGGCTAAGCCTTTGAACACCCACAAAGTCACAAGATTTAGACAGGGATGGTTACTTGGCCTAAAGACAACCTGTATATCACCTGGCCTACAGAATATGATTTGATCTCTTGGAAAGAAAATTATCCAGCTGTGGTATAGTGATTAAACAAGCCAACCATATTATATCTATAGAGGAGTTTAAATATGACGGAAACATTATTGCTTATGTAGTAGCAGGAGAAAATGTGGAAGGACAAAAAGAAAGCAGTAGATGGAAATCCTGAAGCCTTAAAAGTCAAGAGGAAGTAAAAACTTTGAGTAAGTAGAACTCATCAAGATTTATAGATTAAAAATGAGGGAGTTAGAAGAAGACATAGGCAAAACATTCTCTGACATCAACTATACAAATATTTACTTAGATCAGTCTCCTAAAGCAAAAGAAATAAAAACAAAAATAAACCAATGAGACCTTATCAAACTGACAAGCTTTTGCACACTAAAGGAAACCATAAAAAAATATCTATGGAATGGGAGAAAGTAGTTTCAAGTGATGCAACCAACAAGGGCTTAATCTCTAAAATATATAACTCATACAACTCAACAACAACAAAAACAACCCAATTGAATAATGGGCAAAAGGCCTAAATAGACATTTCTCCAAAGAACACATAAAGATAGCCAACAGGCACATGAAAAAATACTCAACATCATTAATTATTAGAGAAATTTAAATCAAAATTACAATGAGATACCACCTCACACTGGTCAGAATGGCCATCATTAACAAGTCAACAAGTGACAAATGCGGGAGAGGGTGTGGAGAAAAGGGTACCCTCCTTCACTGTTGGTAGAAATGTAAATTGGTACAACCACTACGGAAAACAGTATGGAAGTACCTCAGAAAACTAAATATAGAACTACCACATGACCCAGCAATCCCACTCTTGGGCATATATCCAGAAAAAACTTTCTTTGAAAAAGATACATGCACCTTTATTTGCACTGCAGCACTATTCACAATAGCCAAGACATAGAAACAACCTAAATGCCCATCAACAGATTATTGTATTAGGAAGATGTGGTATATATAGACAATGTATTACTACTCAGCCATAAAAAAGAACAAAATAATGCCAGTTGCAGCAACATGGATGGAAGTAGAGACTCTCATACTAAGTGAAGTAAGTCAGAAGAGAAAGACAAATACCATATGATATCACTTTTATCTGAAATCTAATGTATGGCACAAATGAACTTATCTACACAAAAGAAACAAACACATGGACATGGAGAACAGACTTATGGTTGCCAAGGGGGAGGTAATAGGATGGACTGGGAGTTTGGGGTTAGATGCAAACTATTGCATTTGTAGTGGATAAGCAATAAGATCCTGCTGTATAGCATAGGGAACTATATCTAGTCACTTGTGATGGAACATGATGGAGGATAAAGTGAGTAAAAGAATGTATGTATATGTATGACTGGTCATTTTGCTGACAGCAGAAATTGACAAACATTGACAGAACTATAATAAGAAAATAATAAAAATCTTAAAATTAATAAGGTAATTGATTGACAGGGACAAAAGAGGGAAAGATCAATAAAATATGGCCATTAAAGATAGGAAGGAGGAATTCCCATTGTAGCTCAGCAGTAATGAACTCAACTAGTATCCATGAAGATGTGAGTTTGATCCCTGGCCTCGCTTGGTGGGTTAAGGGTCTAGCATTGTCCTGAACTGTGGTGTAGGTTGCAGGTGTGGCTCAGATCCTTTGTTGCTTTGGCTGTGGTGTAGGCTGGCAGCTGAAACTCTGATTGAACCCCTAGCTTGGGATATTCCATATGATATGGGTGCAGCCCTAAAAAGAATGATAAGAAGGAAATTAACGAGACAACCTAGCAACTACATCTGCTTTATTTATTTATTTTTTAAATGGCTGATTTTTTTAATTTACTTTTTTATTACTCAAATGAATTTATCACATCTGTAGTTGTATAATGATCATAACAATCTGATTTCACAGGATTTCCATCCCACAAAACAAGAACATCTCCCCACACCCCAAACTGTCTCCTCTGGAGACCATAAGTTTTTCAATGTCTGTGAGTCAGTCTCTCTTCTGCAAAGAAGTTCAGTCTGCCCTTTTTTCACATTCCACATGTCAGTGAAAGCATTTGATGTTGGAGTCTCATTCTATGGCTGACTTCACTTAGCATGATAATTTCTAGGTCCATCCATGTTGCTAAGAATGCTGGTATTTTGTTATTTATAGTGGCTGAGTCATATTCCAATGTGTATAAGTACCATTTCTTCTTGATCTACTCCTCTGTGGATGGACATTTAGGTTGTTTCCATGTCTTGGCTATTGTAAATAGTGCTGCAATGAACATCAGAGTTCATGTGTCTTTGTGAGTAGTAGTTCTATTTTTAGTTTTCTGAGGAATCCCCATACTGTTTTCCACAGTGGCTGCACCAATTTACAATCCCACCAACAGTGACCTCGGGTTCCTTTTTCTCCACCCCCTCTCCAGTACTTCTTGTTTGTAGACTTTTGGATGATGGCCATTCTGACTGGTGTAAGGTGGTACCTCAGAGTGGTTTTGATTTGCATTTCTCTAATAATGAGTGATGTTGAACAAGTTTTTATGTGTTTCTTGGCCATCTGTATGTCTTCTTTGGAGAACTGTCTGTTGATATCGTCTGCCCATTTCTTGATGGGGTTGTTTGTTTTTTTTTGGTATGGAGCTGCAGAAGTTGTTTGGAGATAAATCCCTTGTCAGTTGATTCACTTGCAAAGATTTTCCCCCCTTCTGTGGGTTGTCTTTTCATTTTGTTGAGGGTTTCCTTTGCTGTGCAGAAACTTTTAAGTTTGATTAGGTTCCATTTGTTTATTTTTGTTTTTACTGTCATTATTCTAAGACGTGGATCTGAGAAGATGTTGCTGTGGTTTATGTCAGAGAGTGTTTGGCCTATGTATTCCTCTAGGATTTTTATACTGTCTGGTCTTATATCTAGGTCTTTCATCCATTTGGAGTTTACTTTTGTGTATGGTGTTAGGGAGTGTTCTAATTTCATTCTTTTCCCTGTGGCTGTCCAGTTTTCCCAGCACCACTTATTGAACAAGCTGTCCTTTCTCCATTGTATATTCTTGCCTCCTTTGTCATAGATGAGTTGGCTGTAGGTGTGTGAGTTTAATTCAAAGCTTCCTATCCTGTTCCACTGATCTATATGTCTGCCTTTGTGCCAGTACCATACAGGTGTGATGATTGTTGCTTTGTAGTATAGTCTGAAGTCCGGGATCCTGATTCCTCTATGTCTATTTCTCTTTTTCAGGACGTCTTTGGCTATTCTGGGTCTGTTGTGCTTCCAAACAAACTTTAAAATATTTTGTTTGAGGAGTTCCCGTGGTGGCGCAGTGGTTAACAAATCTGACTAGGAACCATGAGGTTGTGGGTTCGATCCCTGCCCTTGCTCAGTGGGTTAACGATCCGGCGTTGCCGTGAGCTGTGGTGTAGGTCACAGACGCGGCTCGGATCCCGCATTGCTGTGGCTCTGGCATAGGCTGGTGGCTATGGCTCCGATTAGACCCCTAGCCTAGGAACCTCCATATGCCGTGGGAGCGGCCCAAGAAATGGCAAAAAGACCAAAAAATACATATATTTTGTTTGAGTTCTGTGAAAAATGTCCCTGGTAATTTGATAGGGATTGCATTGAATCTGTAGATTGCTTTAGGTGGTAGAGTCATTTTGATAATATTAACTCTTCCAATCTAAGAGCATGGTATGTCTTTCCATCTGTTTGTGTCATCTTTGATTTGTTTCATCAATGTCTTGCAGTTTTCAGAGTACAGGACTTTTGTCTGTTTAGGTAGGTTTACTCCTGGGTATTTTATTCTTTTGGATGTGATGATAAATTGGATTGCTTCCCTAATTTCTCTTTCTGCTCTTTCATTGTTAGTGTATAGAAATGCCATGCATTTCTGTGTATTAATTTTGTATCCTGCGACTTTGCCAAATTCATGGATGAGCTCTAACAGTTCTCTGGAAGGGTCTTTAGGATTCTCTAAGTATAGTCTCATGTCATCTGCAAATAGTGATAGTTTTACTTCTTCTTTCCCATATGGATTCCTTTTATTTCTTTTACTCTCTGATTGCTGTGGCTAGGACTTCCAAAACTATGTTGAAGAGTAGTGGCGACAGCAGACATCCTTGTCTTGTTCCTGATTTCAGCGGGAATTCTTTCAGCTTTTCACCATTGAGAATGATGTTAGCTGTGGTTTTGTCATATATGGCCTTTATCATGTTGAGGTAGGTTCCCTCTATGTCCACTTTCTGAAGGGTTTTTTGTCAGAAATGAGTGTTGGATTTTGTCAAAGGCTTGTTCCATGTCTATTGAGAGGATCATATGGTTTTCATTCTTCATTGTTTTAATGTGGTGTATCACACTGATGGAATTGCAGACATTGAAGAACCCTTGCTTCCCTGGGATAAATCCCACTTGATCATGATGAACAATCCTTTTAATGTATTGTTGGATGTGGTTTGCTAGTATTTTGTTGAGGATTTTTGCATCTATGTTCATCAGTGAAATTGGCCTGTATTTTTCTTTTTTTTGTGGTATCTTTGTCTGGTTTTGGTATCAGGGTGAGGGTGGCCAAGTAGAATGACTTTGGGAGTATCCCTTCCTCTGCAATTTTTGGAATTAGCTTCAGAAAGATAGGTGTTAGTTCTTCTCTAAATGTTTGTTAGAATTCACCTGTGAAGCCATCTGGTCCTGGACTTTTGTTTGTTGGAAGGTTTTTAATCACAGTTTCAATTTCAGTTCTTGTGATGGTCCATTCATCTTTTCTATTTTGTCTTGGTTTAGTCGTGGTAGATTGTACTTTTCTAAGAATTTGTCCATTTCTTCTAGGTTTTCCGTTTTATTGGTATAGTGTTGCATATAGTAGTCTCTTATGATCCTTCGTATTTCTGTGATGTCCATTGTTACTTCTCCTTTTTCATTTCTAATTTTATTGATTTGAGTCTTCTCTCTTTTTTTCTTGATACGTCTGGCTAAGGGTTTATCAATTTTGTTGATCTTTTCAAACAACCAGCTTTTCGTTTCATTGATGTTTTCTATGTTTTTTCTTTGTTTCTAGTTCATTGATTTCTGCTCTGATCTGTATGATTTCTTTCCTTCTACTAACTTTAGGTCTTGTCTATTCTTCTCTCTCGAGCTGCTTTAGATGTAAAGTTATCTTGAATATTTGAACTTTTTCTTGTTTCCTGAGGTGGGATAGTATCACTATAACCTTTCCTCTTAGAATGGCTTTTGCTGTATCCCATAGGTTTTGGAGTGTAGTATCTTCATTGCCCTTTGCTTCGAGGTATTTTTTAAATTCCTCTTTGATTTCTTCAGTGATCCATTGGTTGTTGAGTAGCATGTTGTTTGGTCTCCACGTGTTTGTGTTTTTTGCAGTTTTTTCTTCTTGTTGATTTCTACTCGTATAGTGTTGTGGTCCGAAAAGATTCCTGATATGCTTTCAATTTTCTTAAAGTTACCAAGGTTGGTTTTGTAGCCCAGGATGTGATCACTCCTAGAGAATGTTCCATGTGCACTTGAGAAGAATGTGTATTCTGTTCATTTGGATGGAATGTCCTATAAATATCTATGAAGTCCATCTGGTTTAATGCATCATTCAGGGCCTGTGTTTCCTTATTCATTTTCTGTCTGGTTGATCTGTCCATTGCGTAAGTGGGGTGTTAAAGTCCCCCAGTATGATTGTGTTATTGTCGATTTCTCCTTTTAAGGTTGTTAGCAGTTGCCTTATATATTGTGGTGAACCTATGTTAGGTGCATAGATATTTAAAATTGTTATATCTTCTTCTTGGATTGATCCTTTGATCATTATGTAATGTCCTTCTTTGTCCCTTAAAATATTCTTCATTTTAAAGTCTATTTTGTCTGATATGAGTATTGCTATTCCTGGTTTCTTTGGATCCACATTTGCATGAAATATTTACTTCCATCCTCTCACTTTCAATTTGTATGTGTCCCTAGAAGTGAGGTGGGTCTCTTGAAGACAGCATATATATGGGTCTTGTTTTTGTATCCATTCAGCCAGTATATGTTTTTTGGTTGGGGCATTTAGTCCATTAACATTTAAGGTAATTATTGATATGTTTGTTCTTATTGCCATTTTATTCATTGCTTTGGATTTGTTTTTGCTGCTCTTTTTTCTTTCCTTCTTCTCGTATTCTTTTTTGCCTATAGAAGTTCCTTTAGTATTTGTTGTAAGGCTGGTTTAGTGTTGCTGTATTCTCTCAACTTTTGCTTATCTGTGAAGCTTTTTATTTCTCCTTCAAATCTGAATGAGAGCCTTGCTGGGTAATCTTGGTTGGAGGTTTTTTCCTTTCACCACGTGAAGTATATCATGCCACTCCCTTCTGGTCTGCAGAGTTTCTGCTGAAAAATCTGCTGATAACCTTATTGGGGTTCCCTTGTATGTTATTTGTTTCTTTTCCCTAGCTGCTTTCAAGATGTTCTCTTTGTCTTTAATTTTGGTCAGTTGGATTAATATGTGTCTCAGAGTATTCCTCCTTGGGTTTAGTTTATATGGTTCTCCTGCTTCCTGGATTTGAGTGAGTGATTCCTCCCCCATGGTAGGGAATTTTTCAGCTATTATTGCTTCGACTATTTTTTCTGTCTCCTTCTCTCTCTGTCTTCTCCTTCTGGCACCCCTATAATACGGATGTTGGTGCGTTTAACATTGTCCCAGAGTTTTCTGAGACTCTCTTCATTTGTTTTCAGTCTTTTTTCTCTTTTCTCTTCCACATCTGTATTTTCTTCTAATCTATCCTCCACCTCGCTTTTTCATTCTTTTGCCTCCCGTATTCTACTGTTAGCTGCTTCTAGTGAGTGTTTTATTTCAGTTATTGTATTTTGCATCTCTTCTTGTTTCAGTTTTATATCTTGTATCTCTTTGGTCAGTGTTTCCTGCAAATTATCCATCTGTGCCTCCAGTTTATTTCCAATGTCTTGCATCCTCTTCAGCATCAACAGTCTAACGTCTTTTTCCTAGAGGCTGAGAATCTCCTCCTTGCTTAGCTGTTTTTCTGAGATTTTCCTTTTTCCCTCATCTGTGTCATAGTTATCTGTCTTTTCATTTTTATAGGTTTTTGGTGTGGTGACCTTTTTACAGATAATAGATTTGTAGCCTCTCTTGCTTCTGGCGTCTGCCCTCCTGTGCCTGAAGTCGTTATGGGGGCTTTCTGTAGGCTTCCTGATGGGAGGGGCTGATGTCTGCCCACTGGTAGGTGGAGCTGATTCTAATCCCTCTGGTGGGTGGGGCTTAGTCTCTGAATGGGATTAGAGGCAGTTGTGTGCCTGAGGGGTCTTTAGGTAGCCTGTTTACTGAGGGGTGGGGCTGTGATCCCACCTGGATTGTTGTTTGCCCTGGGGCTTCGCAGCAGCTGACTGACAGGTTGTGCCAGATTTTCCCAAAATGCCCACCTCCAGAGAATGGCAGGGCTGCTGAATATTCCCAAGAGCTTTGTTTTCAATGTCCTTCCCTCACGACAATTCACATTCACCCCTGTTTCCCCAGGGTGTCCTCCAAGTACTGCAGTCAGGTTTGACTCAGATTCCCATGGGGACTTTGCTTTGCCTTTCGACCCAGTGCATGTGAAATTCTGTGTGTGCCTTTTAAGAATGGGGTCTCCATTTCCCCCAGTCCTGTGGAGCTCCTGCACTCAAGCCCCACTGGCCTTCAATGCCAGATGCTCCAGGGGCTCTTTCTCCCAGTGCCAGATCCCTGCATGTGAGGGTTTGATGTGGGGCTCAGAACTCTCACTCCTGTAGGTGAGTCTCTGTGAACCAGTTAATTTCCAGTCTGTGGAGCTTCCCACACAGGAGGTATGGGGTTGTTTATATCTCAAAATTGCCCCTACTACTTCTTTTTGTGTCTTCCTCTTTTTCTTCTGTAGTAGGATATCTTTTTTAAGGATTCTGGTCCATTTGTGTGAAGAGTGCTCAGTCTTTATTTGTGAATTTTTTTGTTTTTAGGAGAAAAGTTGAGCTCCAGTGAAACACAGTATAGTAGTGGTTACCAGGGGTAGGGGTAAAGGAAATGGCGAGGGAGATATTGATCAAATTTTAAAACCTTCCAGTTATAATGTTAACAAGTTCTGGAGATCTAATGGGTACAACATGGTGATTATAGCTAATAATACTGTATTACATAGTGGACAGTTGCTAAGAGAATAGATCTTTAATGTTATCACCACAAAAAAGAAATGGTAATAATGTGATGGGTTGGATGTGTTAGCTAATGCTATTGTGGCAACAAATTTGTAATATATAAATGTATCAAATTGATATGTTGTACACCTTAAAGGTATGCCATGTTATATACCAGTTATACCTCAGTAAAGCTGGGGAAGCACAAATTGTTAGTGATTAGAAAAATAGTTGCAGGGGTATGGGTTTGGGAAAATAGGGATAAGTTGATAAAATGGTACAAAATTTTAGATATAAGATGAATAAAGACATAGGATCTAATGTAAAACATGGTGACTATTGCTGATTACATTGTATTCTTTAACTGAATTTTGCTTAGAATAAAACTCAAATATTCTCACCAAAACAAACAAAACTAGATGGTGAGGTAATGGATATGTTAATTAGGTGGGAGAATCCTTTCACAATGTATATGTATATCAAGTTGCCATGATGTACACTTTAAATATCTTACACATTTATATATCAATTATGCCTCAATAAAGCTGATTTATTTTACAAAATAATTTGGGTTTGGATGGTAAGTTACATGGTTGACAAAGCTGAGATATCTTTCTTCATCTGACCCCTCTATTACACTTCTGACATGATCATCTACCACTTTCTTCTTTTTACGTACAAATGAACCTTCTTTCTACTGCACAATACTTCAAGTTTGTTTCCATTTGAGTAACTTCATACCTGCTCCCTATAATATTCAGCAATCAGACCTTCGAGTGTCACTTTGGGACAACATTCTCCGACTGCCCAATCTAATATATCCCCTCTTCTGATATCCATTCTAAGGACATCCTATTTTTCTTCATTACACTTATAAATTATAATTATTTTTGTTTATTTTCTTAATTATTTTCTGGTTCCTCATTAGACCATAAATCCTATAAGCAGGGTAGGGCAATATATTTTTTGGCTCACTCAAATATACCCATTCCTAACCTGTTTTTCTAAAACCCTATTCCACCTCCAGTTTTTATTTGCTTGCTCTTAAATGCCTAGAATTCACAGTATGCCTCTTAAATGTTCCAAAATCTCTGAACCTGGTTAAGTTTTCCCTTTTCTCTTCTCAACCTTGGTGAGAATCTATACTCTTTGAGTTGTGGCTCCTGGTCTAAATCTAAGTTAATTTTTAAAGAAGACACTTCTATTTTCAGAGATTCTTAATGCCCACTTGGGATTAAGATTCTAGTGCTCTTCAATTATTATGTCAGGGATTAGACTATTTAAAATTCGCACTTAGCTCCAATAATTTGCCTTCCCTATCAACAACCAAAACAATGCCTCAGATCTGTATATTCCTTTATAAATTTATTGAGTATTTTAAAATAATTTTCATTCATTGTTAATACAGGGAAATGTAAAGAAAAATAAAAATTACTCATAATCTCATTACTCAGAAAATGTATCTTGGCAAAAAGTTAAATAAATGCATTCTATATGTATACATAGTTTAAAAAGCCAAACTGTATAGAAAAATACAAAATTGAAAATAAGAGAGCGTCTCTCCTAAATAAAAAAGAAAATAGGTTGTTGTATTCCTTTAAGAAAAATATATTTAAAATATATAGGTATGAAATACCTTAAAGTTTTACTTGTGAATATTTAAATTTGGAGGAAAAGATAATATGAAAGTTAAGCAATTGTCAGCTGTTCACCAATAAATTTTATTCAGAATATTATTTTTGGGAAATTTCTCAAATTCATACTACATTTAGAGTTCACGTAGCAAGCATGTCTTGCTCTAAAAGTAGAGATTACTTTTAATTTCATTATGAGGTTGATTTCTACTTGTAGCAATGTGACTGTCTGTTCATAATCTTGGAGAGGGCCAAGAATGTTATTTTATTTAATTATCAACTGAATTTTCATTTTGGATACCAATCCTGCCAAGTTCAAAGCCTCCTTAAAGATGGGTAAGTATAATCTTAATCCAAGATTTTCCCAGTCAATTAAAGATATTATTTCTCCTCCTATTCTCTGTGTTTTCTTCCAAGTTTAGGAGGCACAATAGTGCCAAAAAATCCAATAGGAGAGGCAAAGATTTCCCTATGTAAACATTTCTCCTCTCATCTGCTCCCTAATTGGCCTCCATACAGGTACTAACAGCATCTTATTCATCTCAACTGCAAGGTATCAGTTGTTTCTCGGTACCATACACATGATGCTCTCTGTATCATTAGAAAACAGTCAGCTATTCTCCATAACATGCACTCTGCAAGGCTCACTCAGGCCCAACTCTAATGACACTTCAAGTGGCCAACTTTATTACTCTAGAACCATCCTTGATGTGGAATTCTGTGACACTTGCTGCTGCTTCAACCTGGAAGGAAGGTGTCCTATATCTATATTCTCATACCTACCTTCCTCAAAGCTATCTGTGGGTTCTATGATTTCTTCCCACTTCACTGTGACTCATACTGGGGCAGGGGCAGGGAATAGAACTCCTTGTCTCTGACATACCACTAAGATCTTACTTTTATATTTTGTCTATCCTTTCTTTAGACTGCATAATTTTTTTTATTGTTATTTACCCCCACACACTTTTTTTTCCACTGTACAGCATGGGGACCCAGTTACACATACATGTATACATAATTTTTTCTCCCATTGTTGTGCTGTGTTGTAAGTATCTAGACATAGTTCTCAGTGATACACAGCAGGATCTCATTGTTAATCCATTCCAAGAGCAACGGACTGCATAACCTTCAATTGGGGTGTATGAAGTGTAAGTGGTACCATCTCCTTTATTATCTGCAACACTTTCCCCCAATATACTTTTTTTTTATAAGTGCCTGGTATATATGTTACTTCATCATTTAAAACATTCAGGTGGGCTAAGAGGAACTGAAACAGGCTGTCTGAAAGTTATTTCTGCTAGTCTAGAAGTCATTCTGCAAAAGGTTTTAAAAGATTTCCCCATGCATCACCATATTTCTCAAATTTAATCTTGGTGATAAATAGTGGCTATATCCCACTCTTTCAGATGAAGAAACTAGGGAATAGAAGACATCACATTTCCCAAGGTCACAGATCCAGGTTAAGTGGTATCTATTTATTCGTTTACTACATTTTAAGTAAAAGTCACCTGCTGTATGCCTGATATTACACTACATATAGGTCTACAATACGAAATGCAGACAGATTTTCTGACTACAAAACCAGTCTTCTTTCTACCATATCTCAAGCATCAGCTCACCTTCATTTTAGGGTAGGCACCTAATAAACTCCATTGGAGCGACGTTCAGCACAGAGGTGGACATGTAAAACTGAAAATTTGATCTGTATGTGCCAAATACCTTCCATGTGTTCATTATATGCAATCCCTTATATGTCTAAAAATGAAATGTCATATATATATATATATATATATATATATGCCATCATTTACATTATGTTGAGCTTTTCTGCATTCTGATTTTAATTAACCTTTTCTTTTAAAAATATATTTATTTTACTTCAAAACATATTCTCTTTCTAAAAAGTTGTAAAAGCATTTATGAACATTTCATCCTATCAATCTGCCTTAGACTGTATTTAAGTACAAAATCATCTGAGGTGTAGAAACATTTAAGCAAATAAACTTCTGAAAGTGTAATATTTACTTATTTGTTTAATGAGTAATCACAATCCATTTTAACAGTTATTTAACTTCCAGAAGTGTGTTTTATTTATTTATTTTTGGACTCAAAAGAGTGTTTTGATTCTAAATTGCTTTGGAGGAATCATGTGGGCACTTTAATTCAGAAATAAGCAATTATTTCATTTGGGTGACACTGCCTTTTTTAATGCAGATAAATTCCTGCTAGGAAATATCTTGATCTTAAGTCTATTTCCATTCTAGACTTTGAATCTCAGCTCTACCAGTTAACAACTGTGAAGCCTTGGGTGAGTTACTTACCTCTTTAAGTCTCTATTTCCCCAGGCCTATTATTATACCTCCCATCAATCTCATAGTGTTATTTTGAGAATCATATGTCATGATGCATATAAATATTTTTAGCATGGTAAAAGAATGACACACATGAAACACTTAATGACATTTTTACTATCATTATTAATACACGCCCTTCTATGGGGGATCAGTCAAAATGGTGGAGTAGGAAAACAGACTTCACCTCCCCCCATGAACACATCAAAAATACATCTACATGTGGAACAATTATCAACTTAACCTAATTGGAAACTGGCAGAAAGACTCCTGTACAACCATGTTTCTAAGAAAAGTACATATGTAATCAGGTAGAAAGGGAAGAAAAGTTATTGTGTTGGGTCCTGGAAGGAGGCTCAGAGGCAGGGCAGAAAGGACAAACTGAAACAGCATGTCTGGCTCACTCATTTCCCATGACTGCCTGGTTTGTACCTCAGCCTGAGCCTAAAGAAGGCTCCAGCCACAGTTACTGCATGTCACAGCACAGTGATGGCTCTACAACTGCCACAAGGGGGGAGAAAATATACTGAGGGATGCAGAGGCAACCCAGTCCTGGGGCAGAGCCTAGATGTGGCAGCAGTAGTCACTGTTAATGTTTACTCAGGCAATGCATCAGAAGCAGCTCAGATCTCTGACAGCAGCTGTACCATCACTACTCACACTATGATATATGCCAAGAGTCCATGCAGGTCCTCCCTGATCTAAAAGTGTAGCTCCTCAGCAGGGCAGGTGTGTCAGAGGCTGTGGGGTGTGACTGGCTATGATGGACAAAGAGGACTTGGGACTCCCTCACAGAGCTAATAAAACAATTGCTGGCACATGCACCAGTAGCACACTGGAGGCAGTTTAGACCTGTGTCTGCAGCATGGGACGCCGCCCCCTGCTTGCTTTGGTGTCTCCCCTCTCTAGGGCAAGGGTCAGTGCTGGAAGACGGAAAGAGCATGATTAAAGGAAACAAGGCTAGGTCAGGTCCTACCATGAGAGGTCCTGCTCCAGAAATGTAGAATCAGACCCAAGCCCCAATGGAGTGGTGCTGGCAGAGGGGAAGTTCTGCCTCACACCCAATTGCAGCTCAAGCCCTGTCACTGTACAAAGTGATAGATGCCAGTACACTCTTAGGAGAGAGGTTATTTATGTTCATATCAAGTCTAGTTCTTCCACCAAAGATATTGAGCACACATACCATGTATAGTACACGTGCATAAGAACACACCTTCAAGACCACAATAGCTAACCCCTTTACCCAATTTCATAGAGACAGAGAAAGTTAAGCAAAATGAAAAAGTAGTGGAACAGCTCTAAATTGAAAGAGCAAGAGAAAATCCCTGAAAAAATAAATAATGAAACAGAAATAAATAGTCTACCAGATAAAGAATTCAAAGCATTGGTAATAAAAAATGTTAACTGAATTAGAAAAAAAAAAAGAATAGATGTACACAGTGAGAATTCTAGCAAGGAACTAGAAAATATTTTTTAAAAAGAGCCAATCAGAAATGAAGGATTCACTAAGTGAAACAAACAAACAAAAAAAGCACACTAGAAGGAATGACTAGCAGACTAATTTATTCAGAAAAATACATAGTGATCTGAAAGATAGAAAAATGGAACTCAGTCAGAACAGCAAAAAGAAAAACAAATTTTAAAAAAGAAAACAGTTTAAGAGATCTTTGAAATAACCATAAGCATATCAATATTTTCATTACAGGTATCTCAGACGGAGAAGATAGAGAGAAGGCTATTTTTGTAGATTATACTGTCATATAGATTATTACAAGATAATGCTTATTATTCCCTTTTCTATACAAAATATCCTTGTTGCTCATCTGTTTTATATATGGTAGTTTGTATCCCTTAATCTCATACCCCTAATTTGTGCCTCACACTTTCTTATCCCCTTTGGTAACCACAAATTTGTTTTCTATTTCTGTGAGTCAGTTTGTGTTTTGCAATATTCATATAGAACCACAAAAAAATTTCAATTTCCAAAGCAATATTGAAAAAAAAGCTGGAGGTATCATACTCCCTGACTTCAGACTATACTACAAAGCTAGAGTAATCAAAACAGTGTAGTACTACCACAAAAACAGACATATAGATCAATGGTATAGAATAAAGAGCACAGAAATAAACCCACATACCTATGGTCAATTAATCTACAACAAAGGAGGGAAGACTACACAATCGAGTAAGGACAGTCACTTCAATAAGTCGTTCTGGGAAAACTGAACAACTACATGTAAAAGAATGAGATTAAAACATTTCCTCCCACCATATATACAAGTTCCTAGAAGAGAACATAGGCAGAAAAATCTCTGATATGTCAGAGCAGTATTTTTTGATCTGTCTCCTAAGGCAAAATAAATGAAAACAAAAATAAAGGAATGAGGCCTAATTAAAAACCTTTGCATAGCAAAGGAAATCATTGACACAATGAAAAGACAGCCTATGAAATGGAAAAATATTTGCAAATGATATGATTGGCAAGAGGTTAACATCCAAAAAATACAAACAGCAAATACAATTCAGTAGCCAAAAAAAAAAAAAAAAAAACAGACACCCAATCAAATAATTGGCAGAAGATCTGAAAAGACATTTTTCTAAAGAAGACATAAAAACAGAACTACCATATGATCCAACCATTCCACTCCTGGATATATATCTGGACAAAACAAAAATGCTAATTTGAAAAGATACGCTTACCCCAATGTTTAGAGCAGCATTGTTTATAACAGGAAAGACATGGAAGCAATGAAAGTCCATCAACAGACAACTGGCTTAAGAAAACGTTCTATATATATATATATATATATATATTACTCAGCTACAAAAATAAAATAACGCCATTTAGAGCAATGTGATGTACCTAGATAATAATATGCTTAGTGAAAAATGTCAGAAAGAGAAAGACAAATAATGTACATCACATATGTAGGAACTAAAAAAATAAATTAAAAAAATGTATACTGCAAAACAGAAACTGACTCATAGAAAACAAAAAAGTGGTTGCCAGAGAGAAGATAAGGGGTATGGGATTGAGAGATACAAACCACTATGTACTAAATAGATAAACAACAAGGATATATTGTATAGCACCAGGAATTATAGCCATTATCTTGTAATAACTTTTAATGGAGCATAATATATAAAAATGCTGAATTACTATGCTGTATCCCTGACACTAATATTGTAAATCGACTATACTTCAATAAAAAATGCATGCCCTTGTAATAGAAGCTATTTCAAAGACTGCTTAGATGACACAGGTGTGACTGTTAAGAGCACAATCATTTGATTCACATAATTCTCTATGCTTACCCTGGATTAACCATTTATTAGCTGTGTGACTTTAAGCAAATTAATCTCTTTGTTCCATAGTCTTCTCTATTATAAAATGAGAATAAAGGTGTATCTTTCTTACAGGAAATTCTGAAGATTAAATTGAATAACACATACAGCAAAAGCATATCCACAAAACTTCTCAGACCTTTAATATGTTAATATGTGTCATGATTCTCTAAGAGAGGCACTACATAATTCAATATTTCCTAAACCTATTGGGCAAGAAACTTCTTTACAAAAAGAATATCTCTTTGAAAATCATTTTTAGCAAAGAGACATGTTTTCTTGTTTCCTAGTTAAGAAAGTAAGCAACCACAAAATTGCTTCATACTATAAAAATCAATTTAAGATAAAGGAATTGAGGAAAAGATATCTGGGGACATAATTAGAGTTCTGCTATAATCAAAAGATAATCTTTTTTACTACAGATTTCTAAAAGTGAGGACATTATCTGTTAGAGATTCTGTAGGTCAACACAGTCCTGAACTCCTACCCAAAATTGATTCTGAGTTTCCAGAATCATTATCAGTCAATTTGGTTTTTTTGTTTGTTTTTGTCTTTTGTCCTTTTAGGGCCACACCCATGGCATATGGAGGTTCCCAGGCTAAGGGTCTAATCGGAGCTGTAGCTGCTGGCCTACGCCAGGGCCATAGCAATGCCATATCCAGGCTGTGTCTGCGACCTACACCACAGCTCACAGCAACACCAGATCTTTAACCCACCAAGCGAGGCCAGGGATTGAACCCGCAACCTCATGGTTCCTAGTCAGATTAATTTCCACTGCACCACGATGGGAACTCCCATTATCAATTTGTATATTGACTAGCTGCTAAGTGTTCAAACTTTCGTGGAGGGTGATGGCTAACCTCCATTGTAAGACATAGGTAGATAGCCTTAGAAATGCTGGGCACCTAGGAAACCAGTAACAATGACTGACTATATATAGTCTAACATAAAGCTTTATAGCAAAGGTTGTTTCTGAGAAGTTAACATTATTTGATAAAGAAAACTGAAGTGATTTGGGCAGATGAAGGAAGAATCATTATAACCATAAGTGTTTAGGAGTCAACTAGAGGGGCAAGATAATGGCCATCTAAAGAAAAAGAATAACATGGATGAACATTCTAAGGTACGATTTCACATAGCAGTCATTCTTTTGGCAAATATTTTAAGCACTTACAATGTATCATACGCTGTACTAGATTCAATGATACAAAAACACAATAGAAATTTCCTCAGATGTCAAGGAATAATGGCCTAGTTGGTAGACTAATAGATCCATACTGAAGCAAGTGTGAAGCTCAATTTAGAATGAAAGGGATTGAAGCCATGCGTAGGTAGGAGTATTGGAAAGGCTTCAATTATGAAATGGAATTAAAGTGAGTCCTGGAATAAGGAATGGTGGTTACAAATCTTTTATGTCTCACAGGATGCAAGGAAAGATGAATACCAGAGGCTGAGACTGAAAAGACATAATGTGGATAGATTATGGAGGATTATTATTCAACATTCACAAATCTAGCCTTTTTTTTTCTAAAGACCTACAGTTTGGGGATCTTAAAGAAATTGGACTGATTGCATCAATGACGTAAGCTGAGGAGGAAAGGCAATACGTAAGTAGAGTGTCAACAGATTTTTAAAGGATTTATAAATTGAAGAAAACTATAGTCTATTATACTAGGAAAGAAAGAGTCACTGAAACTTCTTAAGCAGGTTTTTTTTTTTCTTTCAGCTAATGGTTATTGAGTGTTTACTATGTGCCACTGCCTACAATAGGGCCTGGCATATAGTAAGCACTCAATAAACATTCATCAGTGAAAAAAACAGGAATTAAAAAGATCTGCCCTCAGGAGTTCCCCTCGTGGTTCAGTGGTAATGAACTCAATTAGTATCCATGCTGATGTGGGTTCAATACTTGGCCTCACTCAGTGGGTTAAAGATGTGGCATTGTTGTGAGCTATGGTGTAGGTCGCAGACATGGCTCAGATCCCGTGTTGCTCTGGCTGTGGTGTAGGCCAGCAGCTGCAGCTCCAATTCCACCTCTAGCCTGGGAACTTCTATATGCCAAGGGTGAGGCTCTAAAAAGCAAAAAAAAAAAAAAAAAAACTGCACTCATGGAACTTAAATTCTAGCAGAGAAAAATAATGAGTTAGAAAAATAACATATTACTAAGTCACACAGTTTTAGCAGGTGAAAAGTACTATGGATAATTTAAAGAGCTGTGTAAAGAGGATCCAAAAGAAGTGGGACGGGGAAAAGTAGTTGGTTGAAGTTTTATTAGAATGGATAGTGTAGACCTTGCTGAGAAGGTGCCATTTGAGCAAAGAAGATGAGGGAGTTTATAAAAGTATACCCTGAGAACCAGTAACTCACTGGATAGGGAAAAAGTTTGAAGTCAGGGACCTCAAATCATTTAAAACTTGAGAGGCCAATCCAATATAAACCTCAGGAACACTCCCCAAATAAAGCATTTGGAAAGAACTACTGACTGAAAATCAAGGAAAGCTTATGAAATAGGCAGTGTGTTCTGAAAAGCGATGTGTGCATCCAGGCCATGCTGACTCCAATAAGGGCAGATAAGTTTGAAGTTTATCATATCTCAGAATATTTAACTGACACAGTGATAACAAATATTCTTTATTAGCTCTAAATCACTATTTAAATATATTGTTATAAAAATGAAATCTTTGAAAAATATGTTATCAAATTGTAAACATTATTTCATACATACTACTTCAATGTGTTAATATTTTTTATTCTCTATATAAAACATATAAAGTTTTTATTAAATTTGCCCCTGTCCCCTGGGGGAAGAAAAACAAAAGGATATAAGCATAGCAACTCATACAAATTACATTTATATAAAATACATGCCTACAGAATAAGAGTTGATAAAAGAAATACAATAGTGGCCTCAGTGTATGGAGATCTGAATTCTAATCTCAATCTAGTAAATAATCAGGATGTGCAAATATGATTGATTCACATAATCACTTACTATATAAAATGATGAGATGGTATAAGATCAATGAGTCATGAATTTATATCAATGAAATCTTTTCTACTAAGATGTTAGTGGTTTTACAAAAAAATAGAAAGGATCCCATGACCAAATATATTAAGAAAATTGTCATTTAATTGTTGCTCAATAAAGGCATCCATTGCTATCCAAACTCACTTTTATGTGTTAGAAAACATTTGGTTTCATAACTGTATCATCAACTTGAAAATTTTTAAAAAAGGCATTTATAAACTTTATAATTAATGATTAAACACTTTTATGTGTTAGACATTTGGTTACATAACTGTATTGTCAACTTGAAAATAAAAAAGGTATTTGTAAACTTTATAATTAACAATTAACTTTAGTACTACTTATTGCATCATTCATGTCAGACCTTTGATGCTATAATTGTAATACATATGCATGAAGGAATAGGGTAGCCTATGAATAAAGTACATAAATAAAAAATGAACATTGTGGAAAATGTGAGACACCAGTGTTGAACTGTTGGGCATTTAAGTATTTCTTCCTAATGTTTTTACTATTATAAAGAATACAATATGAATATCTTGGTAAATAAATATGTGCTGGAGACATTCATTCTTTATGATAAATGCTTATAAATGATCAAACCTAGAGATGTAAAACTTTAAATGGTTTTGATACATATGGACATATAGGCTCCCAGATTGTACTTATTTACAATCTGAATCAAAGCATATGATCTGTTTTATAATTTGTTTGATCTGTTTAGTATCATAAGAAGCAAAAAACTGAATCCCTATTTCTGTTTTTTTCCAATGAGGCATAGAAGAACATTCTTTTTCTTTCTTTTTTTTTAATTACTCAATGAATTTATTACATTTATAGTTGTACAATGATCATCAAAATCCAATTTTATAGGATTTCCATCCCACAACCCCAGTGCATCCCCCCATCCCCAAAACTGTCTCCTTTGGAAACCATTAAGTATTTCAAAGTCTGTGAGATAGTATCTATTCTGCAAAGAAGTTCAGTCTGTCCTTTTTTCAGATTCCACATGTCAGTGAAAGCATTTGATGTTGATATCTCATTTTATGGCTGACGTCACATAGAATGATAACATCTAGGTCCATCCATGTTGCTAAAAATGCTGGTATTTCGTTCTTTATAATGGCTGAGTAATATTCCATTGTGTATATGTACCACATCTTCTTGATCCATTCCTCTTTTGATGGACAATTAGGTTGTTTACATTCTTGGCTATTGAAAATAGGGCTGTAATGAACATCAGAGTACATGAGCCTTTGTGAATCATGGTTTTCTCTGGATAGATGCCCTGGAGTGGGATTGCTGGATCAAATGGTAATTCTAATTTTAGTTTTCTGAGGAATCTCCATACTATTTTCCACAGTGGTTGCACCAACGTACAATCCCACCAACAATGTAATAGGGTTCTTTTTTCTCCACACCCTCTCTAGCACTTACAGTTTGTAGACTTTTTGATGATGGCCATTCTGGCTGATGTAAGGTGGTGTCAAATAGTGGTTTTGATTTGAATTTCTCTAATAATGAGTGATGTTGAACAAGTTTTCATGTGTTTCTTGGCCATCTGTATGTCTTCTTTGGAGAACTGTCTGTTGATATCGTCTGCCCATTTCTTGATGGGGTTGTTTGTTTTTTTTGGTATGGAGCTGCAGAAGGTGTTTATAAACTTTGGAGATTAATCCCTTATTTGTTTATTCATTTGCAAAGATTTTCTCCCCTTCTGTGGGTGGTCTTTTCCTTTTGTTTAGGGTTTCCTTTGCTGTGCAGAAACTTTTAAGTTTGATTATGTCCCATTTGTTTATTTATGTTTTTACTGTCATTACTCTGAGGTGGATCTAAGAAGATGTTGCTGTCCTTTATGTCAGAGAGTGTTTGGCCTGTGTTTTCCTCTAAGAGTTTTATAGTGTCTGGTCTTATATCTAGGTCTTTCATCCACTTGGAGTTTACTTTTGTGTATGGTGTTAGGGAGTGTTCTAATTTCATTCTTTTCCCTGTGGCTGTCCAGTTTTCCCAGCACCACTTATTGAACAAGCTGTCCTTTCTCCATTGTATATTCTTGCCTCCTTTGTCATAGACTAGTTGGCTATAGGTGTGTGGGTTTAATTCTGGGCTTTCTATCCTATTCCAGTGATCTATATGTCTGCCTTTGTTCCAGTACCATATGGTTTTGATGACCATAGCTTGGTAGTATAATCTGAAGCCAGGGAGCCCAATTCCTCCAGCTCCATTTTTCTTTTTCAAGATATCTTTGGCTCTTCTGGGTCTGTTGTGCTTCCAAACAAACTTTAAAATATTTTGTTTGAGTTCTGTGAAAAATGTCCCTGGTAATTTGATTGCATTGACTCTGTAGATTGCTTAGGGTAGTATAGTCATTTTGATAATTGACTCTTCCAATCCAAGATTTCTTTCCACCTATTTGTGTCATCTTTGATTTCTTTCATCAGTGTCTTATACTCTTCAGAGAAGAGTTCTTTTGTCTCTTTAGGTAGATTTCCTCCTAGGTATTTTATTCTTTTGGATACAAAGGTAAATGGTATTGCTTCCCTAATTTCTTTTTCTGCTCTTTCATTGTTAGTGTATAGTAATGCTGGCAATTTCTATGTATTAATTTTGTATCCTGCGACTTTGCCAAATTCATGGATGAGCTCTAACTGTTTTTTGGTAGGGTCTTTAGGATTCACTAGGTATAGTATATCATGTCATCTGCAAATAGTGATAGTTTTACCTCTTCCTTTCCCATTTGGATTCCTTTTATTTCTTTTACTTCTCTGATTGCTGTGTCTAGGACTTCCAAAACTATGTTGAAGAGTAGTGGCAAGAGAGGACATCCTTGTCTTCTTGTTCCTGATCTCAGCGGGAATTCTTTCAGCTTTTTACCATTGAGAATGATGTCAGCTGTGGTTTTGTCATGTATGGCCTTTATCATGTTGAGGTAGGTTCCCTCTATGCCCACTTTCTGAAGGGTTTTTATTAGAAATGGGTGTTGGATTTTGTCAAAGGCTTTTTCCGAATCTACTGAGAGGACAACATGATCTTTATTTTTCAGTTTGTTAATGTGGTGTATCACACTGATGGATTTGCAAATACTGAAGAACGCTTACATCCCTGGGATAAACCCCACTTGATCATTTTGTACAATCCTTTTAATAGATTGTTGGATATGGTTTGTTCGTATTTTGTTGAGGATTTCTGCATAGATGTTCATCAGTGAAATTGGCCTGTATTTTTCTTTTTTTTGTGGTATCTTTGTCTGGTTTTGGTATCAGAGTGATGGTGGCCAAGTAGAATGAGATTGGGAGTGTCCCTTCCTCTGAAAATTTTTGAAATAGTTTCAGAAGGAAAGGTATTAGCTCTTCTCTAAATATTTGATAGAATTTGCCTATGAAGCCATGTGATTCTGGACATTTGTTTGTTGGAAGGTTTTTAATCACAGTTTCAATTTCAGTACTTGTGATTGGTCTGTTCATCTTTTCTATTTCATCTTGGTTTAGTCTTGGAAGATTACACTATTTTAAGATTTTGTCCATTTCTTCTAGGTTTTCCATTTTATTGGAATATAGTTGCATATAGTAGTCTCTTATGATCCTTTGTGTTTCTGTAATGTCTGTTGTTATTTGTCCTTTTTCATTTCTAATTTTATTGATTTGAGTCCTCTCTCATTTTTTCTTGATAAGTCTGGCTAAGGGTTTATCAATTTTGTTGATCTTTTCCAAGAACCAGCTTTTCCTTTCATTGATCTTT
Source organism: Phacochoerus africanus (assembly GCF_016906955.1). NCBI lineage: Eukaryota > Metazoa > Chordata > Mammalia > Artiodactyla > Suidae > Phacochoerus > Phacochoerus africanus. The sequence continues at coordinate 81,256,125 of NC_062560.1, read as the reverse complement.
TCTATGGTTTTCTTCATTTCTATTTCATTGATTTCTTCTCTGATCTTTATGATTTCTTTCTTTCTACTAACTTTAGGGCTTCTCTGTTCTTCCATCTCTAACTGCTTTAGATGTAATGTTAGCTTGATTATTTGAGCTTTTTCTTGTTTCCTGAGGTGGGCTTGTATTGCTATAAACATTCCTCTTAGAACGGCTTTTGATGTATCCCATAGATTTTGGAGGGTGGTATCTTCATTGTCATTTGCTGCTAGGTAATTTTAAATTTACTCTTTGATTTCTTCAGTGATCCATTGGTTGTTTAGTAGCATGTTATTTCATCTCCATGTGTTTGGGTTTTTGGCATTTTTTCTTGTTGTTGATTTCAGTCATATAGTGTTGTGGTTGGAAAAGATGCTTGATATGCTTTCAATTTCCTTAAAGTTACCGAGGTTGGATTTGTACCCCAGGATGTGATCAATCTTAGAGAATGTTCCATGTGCACTTGAGAGGAATGTGTATTCTGTTGATTTGGATGGAATGTCCTATAAATATCTATGAAGTCCATCTGGTTTAATGCATCATTCAGGGCCTGTGTTTCCTTATTGATTTTCTGTCTGGGTGATCTCTCCATTGCTGTAAGTGGGGTGTTAATGTCCCCCACTACTGTTGTGTTATTGTCAATTTCTCCTTTTAAGGTTGTTAGCAGTTGCCTTATATATGTGCTGAACCTATGTTGGGTGTGTAGATATTTAAAATTGTTATATCTTCTTCTTGGATTGATCCTTTGATCATTATGTAATGTCCTTCTTTGTCCCTTAAAATATTCATTTTAAAGTCTATTTTGTCTGATAT